>NC_083839.1:3183119-3298119 GCF_015708825.2 Lethenteron reissneri
GAGTCGTTCTCTGTCCCACGCTCGTTCTCGGTCGTCGTCATCGTCATCATCGTCGTCATCATCGTCGTCATCATCATCGTCGTCATCATCATCATCGTCATCATCGTCGTCATCATCATCGTCATCATCGTCATCATCATCGTCGTCATCATCATCGTCATCATCGTCGTCATCATCATCGTCATCATCGTCGTCGTCATCATCGTCATCATCATCGTCATCATCGTCATCACCATCATCGTCATCATCATCACCATCATCATCATTGTCGTCCATCATCATCATCGTCATCATCGTCGTCATCATCATCGTCGTCATCATCATCGTCGTCATCATCATCGTCATCACCATCATCGTCATCATCGTCGTCATCATCATCATCGTCGTCATCATCATCATCGTCGTCATCATCATCGTCGTCATCATCATCGTCGTCATCATCATCGTCATCACCATCATCGTCATCATCGTCGTCATCATCATCATCGTCGTCATCATCATCATCATCGTCGTCCTCATCATCGTCATCGTCGAGTGTCCGCATCATCATCATCAGCAGCTGCTGCTGCCACGCTTCGTGCCGTGCACAATGCGGCTCAGGGTGTCGTGGTCCATGAGCTTCAGGGTGGAGATCGAAATCCAGGGGATGTTCTGCGCCATCGCGTCTCTCACGACGACGACGACGACGACGAGGAGAAGGCTTGTTGAGGCGTGCGGGGTTAAATGACCATACTTCACCACGCCGGTCAGTGTGGGCTGGTAACAGTTTGGGTAGGAGGGGAGGAGGTTTGGATAGGATTGGTTATCGTTCTTCGCTGACTTTTCGTCACTAGTATAGCACTAATGTGTATTGTAGTAAATAGTAGTGTAGTAGTGCATAGTGTAGTGCATAGTGTAGTGTATAGTAGTGTAGTGTATAGTGATGTGTATAGTAGTGTGTAGTGTATAGTGTAGTGTATAGTGTAGTGTATAGTGAAGTGTAAAGTAGTGTAGTGTACAGTGAAGTGTATAGTAGTGTAGTGTATAGTGTAGTGTATAGTGTAGGGTATAGTAGTGTATAGTGTAGTGTATAGTAGTGTATAGTGTATTGTATAGTAGTGTATAGTGTAGTGTATAGTGTAGTGTATAGTAGTGTAGTGTATAGTGTACTGTATAGTAGTGTAGTGTATAGTAGTGTAGTGCATAGTGTAGTGTATAGTAGTGTAGTGTATAGTAGTGTATAGTGTAGTGTATAGTGAAGTGTATAGTAGTGAAGTGTATAGTAGTGTAGTGTATAGTAGTGTAGTGTATAGTGAAGTGTATAGTAGTGTAGTGTATAGTCGTGTATAGTGTAGTGTATAGTGTAGTGTATAGTGAAGTGTATAGTAGTGTAGTGTATAGTGTAGTGTATAGTAGTGTGTAGTGTATAGTAGTGTATAGTGTAGTGTATAGTGTAGTGTATAGTAGTGTAGTGTATAGTCGTGTATAGTAGTGTAGTGTATAGTGTAGTGTATAGTCGTGTATAGTAGTGTAGTGTATAGTGTAGTGTATAGTGTAGTGTATAGTGTAGTGTATAGTGTAGTGTATAGTAGTGTAGTGTATAGTCGTGTATAGTAGTGTAGTGTATAGTGTAGTGTATAGTGTAGTGTATAGTGTAGTGTATAGTGTAGTGTAGTGTAGTGTATAGTCGTGTATAGTAGTGTAGTGTATAGTGTAGTGTATAGTGTAGTGTATAGTGTAGTGTATAGTTGTGTATAGTCGTGTATAGTGTTTGCAACTCCGTGCGAACTCCTCCAAGCCTCACCGTGACTCGTCATTCACCGATGAGCGCTTGCCACGAGGTTAGCCACGCACGGTGCGTGCGTCCATCAGAGCCCCCGATCGCCTTCCACTCGTGCAGTGGCTGTCAACGCGTCTGCCGGTATCGATGTTGGATCGATACGGAACATCAACAGCCTTCCCCGGTGTCCCCATAGCGGACGGAATCCGGATTTTTTAAATTTCGATTTAAAGCTTCTTTCGTGACTGCAGGGATTCAACTTCTTGGTTCTTTCGGTGAAGTCACGTAGAAGGGAAATAATAAAATAATAAAAATAAAACATAATAAAATATAATTAAATTTCGATTTAAAGCTTTCGTGACTGCAGGGATTCATCTTCTTGGTTCTTTCGGTAAAGTCACGTAGAAGGGAAGTGATAAAATAATAAAAATAAAACATAAGAAAATAATTCTCACGACGTTTCGGCCACAACGCAAGCAGCCGTCCTCAGGTGAAGAATGAAACACCACCAAGCTTGGAGGGTATATTTAAGCTGGGTTGGAGGGGGGAAGAAGAGCGCCTTGACACACCTGAGGACGGCTGCTTGCGTTGTGGCCGAAACGTCGTGAGAATTATTTTATTATGTTTTATTTTTATTATTTTATTACTTCCTTCCACGTGACTTTACCGAAAGAACCAAGAAGATGAATCGGGAAAGTTACGTGGACGGATCGTCGACCGCATTTGTTTTTTGTTGTGAACGGCAAACAGTTGATTTACGAATGCTATTGTTTTTTTGTTTGTTGGCAAATAGAATTCGGAAGATTGTGTTTACACGATACGGTGGTGTTGTAAGTTTGTAGTGGGGAGCGGTGGTGAAGTGGTTAGCGCGCTTGCGCTATGAACCCGGCTTCCCCAGTTCGATTACTGCTCGTGGCCAACACCGGTGATGATTATCCGCACCGATCCTGGGCCTCCGCTAGGTCGACTCAGCCTCAAATGAGTACCTGGTGCGGTGTGTAGTAAACATCGCCACGTGGGAGACAAAGGCGGCCCGGGCGTGGTGTTGGCCACCCACCCCCTCGTGTGCCGTGCCGGCCTTCATAGGTGTTCGCTAACAGCACTTGCCACAACAGTCTGTTAAGCCTATACGGGGGACCTTTGTCTGTTTTGTGTTTCACAAGTGGGGAGCGGTGGTGTAGCGGTTAGCGCTACGCTGCGCTACGAACCCAACCACCCGAGTTCGATTCCCGCTCATGGCCAACACCAGTGACGATTATCTGAACCGGTTCTGGGACTCCCCTAGGTCGACTCAGCCTCAAATGAGTACCTGGTGCGGTGTGTAGTAAACATCGCCACTGGGGAGACAAAGGCGGCCGGGCGTGGTGGTTGATGACCACACCACCCCCTCGTGTGCCGTGCCGGCCTCAATAGGTGCTCGCAAACAGCACTCGCCCCAACAGTCTGTTGAGGCTACAAAAGTCGGGATCTTTGTCGTCCGTGTACCTGGCTGGCACAGGTGGCACGGGTTTGCACAGGTGACACCGTGTGGAGCACAGGTGGTGGATGCATCAGGCACATTCATCCTCAGTCAGGTGACTCAAAGCACCTGGGGGGGGGGTCTGCCCCGTGACCTCCTCCTGCCAGCGGACGAGCCGTTCCACACTTCGCGTGAGAGCGTCTGGGTCACGTGGGTCGGCAGTGGCGGCTGAGTTCACCATGGGAGTCCAGTTCACCATGGAAGTCCAGTTCACCATGGGAGTCCTGTTCACCATGGAAGTCCAGTTCACCATGGGAGTCCAGTTCACCATGGTAGTCCAGTTCACCATGGGAGTTCAGTTTACCATGGGAGTCCAGTTCACCATGGAAATCCAGTTCACCATGGAAGTCCAGTTCACCATGGAAATCCAGTTCACCATGGAAATCCAGTTCACCATGGGAGTCCAGTTCACCATGGGAGTTCAGTTTACCATGGGAGCCCAGTTTACCATGGGAGTCCAGTTCACCATGGAAGTCCAGTTCACCATGGAAGTCCAGTTCACCATGGAAATCCAGTTCACCATGGAAATCCAGTTCACCATGGGAGTCCAGTTCACCATGGGAGTCCAGTTCACCATGGAAGTCCAGTTCACCATGGAAGTCCAGTTCACCATGGAAATCCAGTTCACCATGGAAATCCAGTTCACCATGGGAGTCCAGTTTACCATGGGAGTTCAGTTCACCATGGAAATCCAGTTCACCATGGGAGTCCAGTTCACCATGGGAGTTCAGTTTACCATGGGAGTCCAGTTCACCATGGGAGTCAGTTCACCATGGGAGTCCAGTTCACCATGGAAGTCCAGTTTCACCATGGAAGTCCAGTTCACCATGGAAATCCAGTTCACCATGGAAATCCAGTTCACCATGGGAGTCCAGTTCACCATGGGAGTTCAGTTTACCATGGGAGTCCAGTTCACCATGGGAGTCCAGTTCACCATGGAAGTCCAGTTCACCATGGAAGTCCAGTTCACCATGGAAATCCAGTTCACCATGGAAATCCAGTTCACCATGGGAGTCCAGTTTACCATGGGAGTTCAGTTTACCATGGGAGCCCAGTTTACCATGAGAGCCCAGTTTACCATGGGAGCCCAGTTCACCATGGGAGCCCAGTTCACCATGGGAGCCCAGTTCACCATGGAAGTCCAGTTCACCATGGGAGTCCAGTTTACCATGGGAGTTCAGTTTACCATGGGAGCCCAGTTTACCATGAGAGCCCAGTTTACCATGGGAGCCCAGTTTACCATGGGAGTCCAGTTCACCATCGAAGTCCAGTTCACCATGGAAGTCCAGTTCACCATGGGAGCCCAGTTCACCATTGAAGTCCTATCATGGGAGTCCAGTTCACCATGGGAGTCCAGTTTACCATGGGCAGGGGTCAGAATAACTGCGGCGACGAATCCGCATGGGGCTCACTCAGGGAGTGCATCGTGACGTCACTCACCACCCTCTCCTATCCACTCACCCACCGTGCATTGAGGCCCTTGAAATACTGGGCTAGGAGCACCTAGCCTGGCACGAAGGGCTGCCGCGACGCCACGTCACGTAGGTCGACTCAGCCATAAATGAGTAGCTTGTGCGGTGTATAAGCCTCAGCACTGGGGAGACAAAGGCGGTCGGGCGTGGGTGCTGTCCAGCCAAACGCTCCCCCTCCCCCCTCACCTCGTGTGCCGTGCCGGCCTTCATAGGTGCTCGCTAACAGCACTTGCCCCAAAAGTATGCCGAGGCATTACGGGGGACCTTAATCTTGTGTTCATGTGCGTGGGAGCGGTGGTGCAGCGGTTCGCGAAACTGCGCTAGAAACCCGGTCACGGCTAACATCAGTGGCAAAGGACGTGTCCTAATTAATCTATTTTTGTGGGTATCTGCCCCATATACCCCCCCCCAACTCAGCCTTACATAATGAGCGCTTGAATGCGAGTGTGTAAACATTCACCCACCCCTGGGGCAGAGCGAGTGAGAGAGAGCGAGTGACAGAGAGACAAAGACGGCCGGGGATTATGGCTTGGCCCACTGCACCCCCGCAAAGGCACCTTAGAATCGAAATATGTATTCGTACTGCAGAGAAGTCCACCTGTTTCGTTCCTTATATAGTGGCGTAGATGTGTTGTCGGCTGGTGGCGGCTTTAACGACACATATTTACGCGAACTAACCCCCCAAAAACCTCTATTATGGATGATATTGTTCGCGAAAGCCCACCACGTGATGAACACAAATCAAACGAAACCATCCCTATCCTTACTAGATTTGAAGCTTTCGTGACTGCAAGGATTCATATTCTTAGGTTTTTTCGGTAAAGTCACGTAGGTAAAACATAAAAATTAATAAAAGTAAAATAACATAAAAATCACGACGTTTCGGAGGCAACACAACTTCCGTCTTCAGGTGGAACCGTCACAGCCACGACAGCTGTATCAAGTAAATGAGAGATTGCAGGAGCTACCACTCCGTATATATAATGCCCCTTCCCTCCTCCCCCCCCCTCAACCATTATATTAACGGAGTGGTATCTCCTGTAATCTCTCATTTATTGATACAGCTGTCGTGCTGTGACGGTTCCACCTGAAGACGGAAGCTTGTGTTGCCTCCGAAACGTCGTGATTTTTATTTTATTTTACTTTTATTAATTTTAATGTTTTACCTACGTGACTTTACCGAAAAAACCTAAGAATATCATCCCTATCCTACCAATAGGTGCCCGCTGACAAACCCAACGCAATATTGTATTTAACCAGGCAAGGTCCCACTGCGCAACTTAGCTCCTTTTCAGAAGCGACCTGCCCATCACAAATGATAGCTCAGCCAAGTGGGCTTATCATCATCTTCATCATCACGTGGGACATTTATGGCAGCCAAATACTCTAAAATGCGTGGCGTCGACTCTAAGCGTGGAATCGAGGACCCGGAGAAAAATCCACGCGACCACGGGGAGAGAGAGAGAGAGACACGCAAACTTCAAATATACAGCAGCAGGCGTCAGGGTCGGGATCGAGCCCACGACCTCCTACTTACCAGGCGAGGTAGTTAACATCTCCTAGCCACCGTGATGTTGACGATGAGAGAGAGATACGCAAACTCCAAATATACAGCAGGCGTCAAGGTCGGGATCGAGCCCACGACCTCCTGTACACCAGGCGAGGTAGTTAACATCTCCTAGCCACCGTGATGATGATGAGAGAGAGAGACACGCAAACTCCAAATATACAGCAGCAGGCGTCATGGTCGGGATCGAGCTCACGACCTCCTCTATACCGGGCAAGGTAGTTAACATCTCATAGCCACCGTGTTGATGATGAGAGAGAGAGAGACGCAAACTCCAAATATACAGCAGCAGGCGTCAATGTCGGGATCGAGCCCACGACCTCCTGTATACCGGGCGAGGTAGTTAACATCTCCTAGCCACCGTGTTGATGAGAGAGAGAGACACGCAAACTCCAAATATACAGCAGCAGGCGTCAAGGTCGGGATCGAACCCACGACCTCCTGCATACCAGGCGAGGTAGTTAACATCTCCTAGCCACCGTGTTGATGATGAGAGAAAGAGAGACGCAAACTCCAAATATACAGCAGCAGGCGTCAGGGTCGGGATCGAGCCCACGACCTCCTGTAGACCATGCGAGGTAGTTACCATCTCCTAGCCACCGTGATGATGATGAGAGAAAGACACGCAAACTCCAAATATACAGCAGCAGGCGTCAGGGTCGGGATAGAGCCCACGACCTGCTGTATACCAGGCGAGGTAATTAACATCTCCTAGCCACCGTGATGACGAGAGAGAGAGAAGCAAACTCCAAATATACAGCAACAGGCGTCAGGGTCGGGATCGAACCCACGACCTGCTGTATACCAGGCGAGGTAGTTAACATCTCCTAGCCACCGTGATGATGATGAGAGAGAGACATGCAAACTCAAAATATACAGCAGGCGTCAGGGTCGGGATCGAGCCCACGACCTCCTGCACACCAGGCGAGGTAGTTAACATCTCATAGCCACCGTGACACATTGCCCGCAGCAGCTAAAGGCTGCGGATAAGGGGGCAGCAGCAATACACGCGAGATCGGAGGGGGGGGGGGTCCCTTTTGTGTTTGTGTATCAACGCACAACTTAAATGGGGGGAGGGGAAGGTGGGGTGCGGGAGAGAGTCTCTATAAACAATGGGCCCGATGGGTAAATACGAAATGTCGAGTGTATTGGGGGGAGGAGTGGTGATGGGGTGATGGGTGGCAGGAGGAGGCCTGTGAATTGACGCTGCTGCTGGGCAGTTGGAGGCAGTCGCACCTCCGGCATCGCCAACGGTGGGCGGAAGTTAGCGACGCTCTCACAACAACGAGCCGGGCGGCGGGCGGGTAAAATAGGTCAATTTAACACGTAGGCTTTCGCGACCAATATTATTCATAATCAACGTTTTTGGGTTTAGATCGCGTTATTTATAAATGTGTCGTAACCCTCCACCACCCGACACGGCCAATCAGTAAAAAAGTGTCACGTTGACAAAAGACAAATTAGTTCACTGCTTTAGCCCACCGGTGTGTTGAAGCGTGAAACCACAACATTTACAATGTTTGAGTTGTACGACGTTTCGCTGGTAATTGCAACCAGCATCATCGGGCAATTCGCTAGAATGGTGAGGCTCTCTCTGCTCTCTCTCCCGTTCTTCTATAGAGCAGCAGCAGGGTGACGTCATCATTAACTCATCAACTCATCAGGTGCAAAGATTTGAGGGGGGAGTGATTGTAATTATATACTAGATTAGTAATCAGGCTATTGGTACGATGCGAGTTGTAGATTAGTAATCATTTGGAATGTGTTTTATTTTGATTATGCTACATTAGTAATCAGTTAGTGTTTGTTTCCCTTATAAGTTGGCACAGTCGGGGGGCTACGGCTGGTGGTGCATCCTGCGTGGCTCTGTCCCGTGACCTCTTGTCAGCGAGGCCTTCTACACTCCACGTGGCTCTCCAAGTGCACCTGGCCTGGCACAGACGCCGTCACTTAGCGGGTATTGGTGTTGGTGCGGTGGCAAGGCAGTTAGCGCGCTGCGCTCTAAAACCACCTGGGTTGGTATTCCCGGCCACGGCTACTCATCAGTGATATTTGAATCGATTCTGTCCCTCCAAATGCTCCCCCCCCCCTCCATTCCATCATTGGTCGCTCTGCTATCAACTCGCGCTGGACCAGAGTGGTGAAGTATGACCAAACAAAGCCTTACGACCGACCCGAACGGTCATTGGTGGAGAGCGGGTAGTGTGGAGAGGAGGGAGGGAGTGAATCCATTTAGCAGTGGAGTAACATGTCCAGACACGTAGAAGGCACGTGTATATATGTGTACACGGGGATATATTACTGGTAGGACACTCCTGGTTACACCAGCCCACAGGGGATTATTGTGTCCGTCGTGCAGGGAGGGGCTGGGTGGGGAGGGAGGGGCTGGGTGGGGTGGGGCTGGGTGGGGAGGGTGGGGAGGGGCTGGGTGGAGAGGGTGGGGCTGGGTGGGGGGTGGGAGGGGTGGGGCTGGGTAGGGAGGGGAGGGGCTGGTCACCCCGTGGTGCCCTTATATAACTCAACGTTTAACCTACTCACGCCGGCTTGTGCCCGCCCTCACAGTCGGGCATATTTGCGGAATACACCACGCCGCCGTTGACCCTGCAGGCCATTGACCGAGCAACCCGACGTTCCTACACCAGCTCCCTCCGCAGGAATGTGTTTCTCACGCGATATTGACCAGAACGCAGCTAAGGCTGGACTTGGAGAGTTGAGGATTATTGGCACACAGCACTACCACTAGATCAGGCGACAGGGTGGTGACACCTATCCACAACGATGTCGCCGCTGCAGTATTGTTCACGACATTCGTCCAATCCTAGGAAGAGGATTCAGATTAGAATTGGAGGACAACATGAAGGCGGTAGAGATGGGGGCGGAGTGAAATTAATCAGGTGGAGATATTTACCCACAATTAATTGACAAACAGCTTTTAGGGGGCCCGTCCATAAATGACGTCACGCGATTTTGGACGATTTTTGACCCCCCCCCCCTTGTCACACAGCGTCACAAAAAGTCAGACCCCCCTCAAATATGACGTCACAAAGCTCTGCCCCCCCCCCCAAAAAATATAAAAACATGCTTCAAATCGCTTTAAACTATTGTCATTGTAGTGCGTATTTAATGTGGCGTTGCACTCTGATGTCGTAGGAGAAAACATTTATTAAAAAGTCTATTTAATTAAGTAGAACGTGTTGTCTATATTTATTTAAAGTTGCGCATTTTGCTGTGACGTCACATTTCTCACCCCCCCCCCCCCTCGTCACACATCGTCACAAATGTCTGACCCCCCCCCCCACCCCCAGGTGCGTGACGTCATTTATGGACGGCCCCTTACGCACTTACGGATAAGTCTACTACGATACGTACGCGTACCAGCAGTGCTTGTCCTATGGATAAACTCGCCCCGGCCATGTGAATGTGGAATGTCCACCCTGGGTTGTAAACAGCAGATGAGCAACGTTTCGATATAAAATTGAGGCGAAAATCTTTGACTTTGTTTGTAAACTTTGTATATTTGTAGAGTAGAACCCCTCCTAACCACCACCCCTGGTAACGACTAATCGCTGAGCGACAGGCCTCCATAGAGCCCAATGTGTAGTGTATAGTGTAGTGTATAGTGTAGTGTATAGTGTAGTGTAGTGTATAGTGTAGTGTATAGTGTAGTGTATAGTAGTGTAGTGTGTAGTGTAGTGTATAGTGTAGTGTATAGTAGTGTAGTGTGTAGTGTAGTGTATAGTGTAGTGTATAGAGTAGTGTATTGTAGTGTATAGTGTATAGTAGTGTAGTGTATAGTGTAGTGTATAGTGTAGTGTATAGTGTATAGTAGTGTAGTGTATAGTGTAGTGTATAGTAGTGTAATGTATAGTAGTGTATAGTGTAGTGTATAGTGTAGTGTATAGTGTAGTGTATAGTGTATAGTAGTGTAGTGTATAGTGTAGTGTATAGTAGTGTAATGTATAGTAGTGTATAGTGTAGTGTATAGTGTATAGTAGTGTATAGTGTAGTGTATAGTCGTGTATAGTAGTGTAGTGTATAGTAGGGAATTGTATTGCATTGTATAGTGTATTGTAGTGTATAGTGTAGTGTATAGTAGTGTAGTATATAGTGTAGTGTATAGTAGTGTAGTGTATAGTGTATTGTAGTGTATATCAGTGTAGTGTATTGTAGTGTATAGTAGTGTATAGTGTAGTGTATAGTAGTGTAGTGTATAGTAGTGTAGTGTATAGTAGTGTAGTGTATAGTGTATAGTAGTGTATAATAGTGTATAGTGCAGTGTATAGTAGTGTAGTGTATAGTGTATTGTAGTGTATAGTAGTGTAGTGTATTGTAGTGTATAGTGTAGTGTATAGTAGTGTATAGTGTAGTGTATAGTAGTGTAGTGTATAGTATTGTATAGTGTAGTGTATAGTGTAGTGTATAGTGTAGTGTATAGTAGTGTAGTGTATAGCAGTGTAGTGTATAGTGTATAGTAGTGTATAGTGTATAGTAGTGTAGTGTATAGTAGTGTAGTTATAGTAGTGTATAGTGTAGTGTATAGTAGTGTAGTGTATAGTAGTGTAGTGTATAGTACTGTAGTTATAGTAGTGTATAGTTTAGTGTATAGTAGTGTAGTGTATAGTAGTGTAGTTATAGTAGTGTATAGTGTAGTGTATAGTGTATAGTGTAGTGCCTCCATAGAGCCCAAAGTGTTCGCTTCCCGACCATTCCCCTGTTTACGACGGGCTGTTGTAGGTACAGTAACTATTAATCAACACATTGATTAACAGTGTTTCCTTCAATTGTATGTGTCCATAATGTTGTTGGTATCTTTACGTATTCACATCCATTGTATTAAATATTATAAAGTGCGCTTTTTGGGTTAAATAAGTATAACCCGTAAAAACAAAGTTTTTCACTATAAATCCTTTATATGCGTGGCGGCTAGAGTCCTCTCGTCCTCTGGCTTGAGATGGCTGCCACCTATGGGTCAGATGATTGCATTGCACCATTAAGCAATTGGTAATTAAATATAATATTTTTGTCCTAAAAAGTGTAAAATTTTGGATTTTTTTTACAAAAATAAATTGTCACGCACAACGAGTCTGTGTGGAAAATGTCAGCTCGATTGGATCACGGGAAGTGGGTTAAAAAACGAGCGAAGGATTTGCACGGTCCTAAGCAAGCAAGCAAGCACGCAAGCAAGCACGCAAGCACGCGAACTTAATATAAAGTATTTAAAAAGGATAACTTGCGTTGCTGTCGGAACGTATGAAGCCTTTTCGCGAGCATTTCATTTGACTCGCTAACGAACAAATCTCGTAACGACCACTTTCGTGGGACCAACTGCTGTCGTTCTAGTCAGGGGCGGTTTCTTCATTAGGGCGATTGGGCGACGCACCACCAATGTCATTGAACCACAGAGTCACGCTAGCCGTCACTGTGCCTCTGGATATAGTCCAATCAGCGTCATGTCACGTTCTGTGGAGTACCGCCTCTTTTTGGGCGATTTCACTCCGGCTGAGAATCGCCCCGAGTGGCCCCATAGACTTACATTGAAAGATGTTTTTTTTCGAACGGGGGGCGCTGCAATGCATTCTCTATGGCTTCCGGGAGGGCTCGCCCTAACCTGCTTACGTCATCATACGTGCTTACGTCATCATACGTAAGCACGTTTCATCCAACAATATAATTTATCGCCACCTAGTGGAATCTTTAATAAAATAAACTTGAGTGGTTTGTTTTAATAGTGAGTATAGAAACAAACAAGATGTATTGTAAGAGTCACTTTATTTTTCATTAATATTAAAGAAGTGAAGTTGCCTTTACATGCTTAAGCTGTTAATTTATCCATTGCATGGGTGGACCTTATCCTTATCAATCATCCAGACATTTGCCCCCCCTGAGAGATTTTGCAGGAGCCGCCACTGGTTCTAGTGTCTAACTATAGACTCTACCTGTGTGGCCTCTCGTTGGGCCAATGCTCGAAACGTCGCCTATTGCTGCCTACACTTTGTCCTCAGTCAGATGTGCACGCAGCTCCTTCGCGAATTGAAAGTTCGAGGCAACGCACACGATGAACCCACTTAGTAATCCCACAGACACATAGAGCTACATAGAGACACATAGAGACCCACAGAGATGCATTAAATACACAAGCCACAGCAGTGCGATTTTGGCCATACAACCCAAACTATGGACCCATATACTAAACCTACAGAAACAGAGATACACAGGGACCCATAGATACCCACAGAGACACGCATAGATAAATAGGGTTCTATAAAGACCCATCGAGATACACAGAGACCCATAGAGACCCACAGAGACACGCAGATACACATAGGGTTCTATAGAGACCCATCGAGATACACAGAGACCCATAGAGACCCACAGAGACACGCAGAGATACATAGGGTTCTATAGAGACCCATCGAGATATACAGAGACCCATAGAGACCCATAGAGACACGCAAATACACATAGGGTTCTATAGAGACCCATCAATATATACAGAGACCCATAGAGACCCACAGAGACCCATATAGGCTCATAGAGATATACGGGGGTCTCTCCCCCCACCACCTTTTTTGTTATCTGGAAGCATTTCATTAATCGCGGCCTTGCAGAGCACGCGATCATTGTGATGAAGGTAGGGGGGGCTGCGTATCGAGAACACGACCACGGCAAGAGAGCCCCCCCCCACCACCACCAACACCACCCCCCCCCCCCCCCCACCTTTTATAAATCTGGTGGCTCTGCCAGACCTCGCTTTTCAACGGGGCCTTTGTGATTGTAATGAGGGGTCCGTGCTGTGCACTAATTTCACCCGGGGGCCCTTGCATCAGCAGCGGCGGCAGCAGCAGTAGGGGCAGCAGCAGCAGCATGGGCAGCAACAGCAGGAGCAGCAGCAGCAGTATGGGCATCAGCAGCAGTAGGGGCAGCAGCAGTAGGGGCAGCAGCAGTAGCAGCAGTAGTAGGGGCAGCAGCAGTAGGGGCAGCAGCAGTAGCAGCAGTAGTAGGGGCAGCAGCAGTAGGGGCAGCAGCAGTAGCAGTAGCAGCAGTAGCGGCAGCAGCAGCAGTATGGGCAGCAGCAGTAGCAGCAGTAGCAGTAGGGGTAGTAGCAGTAGGGGCAGCAGCAGCAGTATGGGCAGCAGCAGTAGGGGCAGCAGCAACAGCAGCAGTGGTGACAATGTGAAAGTCGGTGCGTGAGTGTGTGTGAGTGAGTGTGTGAGTGAGTGTGTGAGTGTGTGTGAGTGAGTGTATGTGTGAGTGTGTGTGAGTGTGTGTGAGTGTATGTGTGAGTGTGTGTGAGTGTGTGTGTAAGTGTGTGAGTGTGTGTGAGTGTGTGTGAGTGAGTGTGTGAGTGTGTGTGTGTGAGTGTGTGTGTGTGTGACTGTGTGTGTGTGACTGTGTGTGTGTGACTGTGTGTGTGTGACTGTGTGTGTGAGTGTGTGTGTGAGCGTGTGTGTGAGTGTGTGTGTGTGAGTGTGTGTGTGAGTGTGTGAGTGAGTGTGTGAGTGTGTGAGTGAGTGTATGAGTGAGTGTGTGAGCGAGTGTGAGTGTGTGAGTGTGTGAGTGAGTGTGTGTGTGAGTGAGTGTGTGAGTGTGTGAGTGAGTGAGTGTGTGAGTGTGTGTGTGAGTGAGTGTGTGAGCGAGTGTGAGTGAGAGTGTGTGAGTGTGTGTGTGAGTGTGAGTGAGTGTGTGTGTGAGTGTGTGAGCGTGTGAGTGAGTGAGTGTGTGTGTGAGTGAGTGTGTGTGTGAGTGAGTGTGTGTGAGTGTGTGTGAGTGTGAGTGAGTGTGTGTGAGTGTGTGTGAGTGTGTGAGTGTGTGTGTGAGTGTGTGTAAGTGAGTGTGTGTGAGTGTGTGAGTGAGTGTGTGTGTGTGTGAGAGTGTGAGTGAGTGTGTGTGTGAGTGTGTGAGCGTGTGAGTGAGTGTGTGTGAGTGTGTGTGAGTGGCCACACAAGGGGGGTTGTGGAACAAGAATAGAGAGAAGCAATCACGATTTCGATTCCCATGCTCGACCCCATGCTCGACCCCATGCTCGACCCGGAGTCCCATGCTCGACCCCGTGCTGTAACCCAGCCACTCGATCACGCCACAGCGCTGCGGGCGGCTGCCGCCACCACCACCGCCGCTGCACTTGAAGGTGTTTGTGGTTCGGGTTAGGAAATCTTGGGATTGTGGGTAGCTGCCGTTTGGTGTCAAGTTCATTGCGAGCACACCCACAACACACACCCACAACACACCCACACACACACAGACACATACACACACACCCACACACACACCCACACACACAGACACACACAGATACACAGACACACATACACCCACGACACACACCCACACACATACCCACACACACACAGACACACACATACCCACACACACCCACAGACACACCCACAGACATACCCACAACACACACACACACCCACGGACGCACCCACACATACACCCACACACCTACACACACACCCACAGACGCACCACACACACAACCACATACACACACACACACCCACAACACCCACACCCACACACACACCCACACACACACACACGCATACACCCACACACACCCACAGACACACCCGCACACAGATACACCCACACACACACCCACACACACAGACCCACACACACACACCCGCACACACACACCCGCACACACACACCCACACACACACGCATACACCCACAAACACCCGCACCCACACCCACACACACCCACAGACACCCACACACACCCACAACACACCCACACACCCACAGACACACCCACACACACCCACCCACACACGCATACACCCACACACGCATACACCCACACACACCCACACCCACAACACACCCACACACCTACAGACACACCCACACACACACACCCACCCACACACGCATACACCCACACACAACAAAGATCCCCCGTATAGCCTTAACAGACTGTAGGGGCAAGTGCTGTTAGCGAGCACCTATGAAGGCCGGAACGGTACACGAGGGGGTGGGTGGCCAGCACCACGCCCGACCGCCTTTGTCTCCCTAGTGGCGATGTTTACACACCACACCAGGTACTCATTTCAGGCTGAGTCGACCTAGGGGAGGCCCAGGACCGGTTCAGATAATCGTCACTGGTGTTGGTCGTGAGCGGGAATCGAACCCGGGTCGCTAGGTTCATAGCGCAGCGCGCTAACCGCTACACTATCGCTCCCCACACACACCCACACACACACCCACACACACACACCCACACACACACCCACACACACTTACATAAACACCCACACACAGACCACACACCCACCCACACACCCACACACACACACACCCACACACACACACACTCACCCACACACACCCACCCACACCCACCCACCCACATACACACACAGACACACACACACACCCACAGACACACCCACACACACACCCCCACAGACACCCACACACACCCACACCCACACAGCCACAACACCCACCCACACACCCCCACACATACACCCACACACACACACCCACAACACACCCACACATACACCCACACACACACACATCCACACACCCACACACACACACCCACAGACACACAGACACACCCACACACACACCCACAGACACACCCACAGACATACCCACACACACACACACAGACACACCCACACACCTACAACACACACACACATCCACACACACACCCACACACATACACCCACTCACCTACATACACCCACACACACCCACAGACACCCACACACACCCACACAGCCACAACACCCACCCACACACCCACACCCCCACACATACACCCACACACACACCCACAACACATCCACACATACACCCACACACACACCCACACACACACATACACCCACAGACACACCCACACACACTCCCACACACACACCCACACACACACCCACAAACCCACACACACACCCACACACACCCACAGACACCCACACACCCACACACACCCACAGACACCCACACCCACAGACACATCCTCAGACCCACCCACGGGACCCGCAATCATCCGGAGGTCGCCGGTTTTTTTTTGTAATCGACATCTTAAAGCAATCCAGACATCATCACCCTCCAACTATGTTGGACGACAGAGAGAGAGGGAGAGAGGCAAAGCTATCGGACCCCTTTTATTAATTATCTACAAATGAAATCTGTCATGACCCCTCCTGCCCTCTTGCTTGAGTGAGCTCGAACCCCCAATATAGCTGCTTGCCTTGCACGTTCAACATCGTAACGTGCAACGTCATCAGGTGCAACTTGAACACGTTAAAACATCGGCACGTGCAACATCGTTACGAGGAACATCGTCACGGTGTTACGAGTCCAGCAAAATCAAAATCGTTATTTCTACTGGAGGTGGAGGAATCCGATGAGCTAGAAAGCTCTTTACTCTTAGGTTTTTTTCGGTAAAGTCACGTAGGTAAAAAAGAAAAATAAATAAAAAAATAAAAAATAATAAATAAATGTATTTAATTGCTTTAATTGATTGACTTTTATTTTCTTTCAATTATTATTATGTTTTACCCACGTGACTTTACCGAAAAAAAACCTAAGAGTATAAATCCTTGCAGTCACGAAAGCTTCAAATCTAGAATCACGAAGCTCTTTGTTTCACAGATGTCCAGTCGTGGGTACGGGGCTGAGAACGTGACAACAACAAGCAATATAAAAACACCAAATGAGTGCAAAGCTTAGGCAAGGCAAACACAACACTTTAAAAACATAATACGGGGTGTATTTCGATTTAAAGCTTTCGTGACTGCAGGGATTCATCTTCTTGGTTCTTTCGGTAAAGTCACGTAGAATGGAAATAATAAAATAATATAAATAAAACATAATAAAATAATTCTCACGACGTTTCGGCCACAAAGCAAGCAGTCTGTCGACCTTCTCGACAGACCTGTTCTCCACCTGAGGACGGCTGCTTGCGTTGTGGCCGAAACGTCGTGAGAATTATTGATTGTTTTATTTTTTTTCTTTTATTATTTCCATTCTACGTGACTTTACCGAAAGAACCAAGAAGATAATACGGGGTGCTTTAAAAAAAAAAAAACGTTTCAACACTTCTGAGAAATTTGCAACGACGCCACGAGAAAAATGCCTCCTTTGGGTTGTGGAGACCACGTGAGGAACATTCCAGGCCACGCGTTGACAACGATTTCAAACAAGTGTGAGACTTGTAGTAGTAGGGTTTTACCCTTTCAACTGGTACAAAACTGACACCTTTATACAAGGCATCATGTTTGCAATAACCACAACACAAGCAGTCAAAATGCAAACAAAAAGAAACAACTCTGATTATGATAATAATATGCACTGTCCTTGAAGTTAATTGGTCCACACCCGAGACAGCTTTCTTTGTGGTTATTGCAAACATGATGCCTTGTATAAAGGTGTCAGTTTTGTACCAGTTTAAAGGGTAAAAACATACTACTATATTTTGCCACTGGTAAAGGGGGTCTCATAGTGTAAGTGTGAGACTTGTTGACTTTTTGAAGCTATTAAGAAACATTTGTTATCATGTTACGGTGTATTATAATTTTATCCGTTCTTTTTTTTTCATTCAAAAAGATAGTGTCATACAAGTGCTAACATTTTTCCGTAGCACCCTGTGTGTGTATATATACACACCACTAGTTTAAGTTCATGTATTAGGTGTAGCCCTGTGAGCCATTCGGCTCTTGAATCGGGTGCAACCGCAACAAACAAAAACATGAACAAGAATACATCTTATAGTGACTATGTGCAAACAGAAAATCCAAGAAAAGACGGCAAAATATTGCAGAAAAAGCAACCGTTCACCAACACCACAGCACGATGCTACTGCCGTGTAAAGTGTTAACAACGCCGGACTTGCAATGCGCAGGTCAAACGGTTCCACTCCGTTTCCCGGGGTTCAAGTTTCGTAAATCGGCCGCTCTGCTGGGTCTCTGCCTGTCCACCACGGTGGTAAAACCCTTGGGCTACCCGATCAAGAGGGCGAGCGTGGTGTGGTAAAGTGTTGTCTGTCCACCACGGTGGTAAAACCCCTGGGCTACCAGATCAATAGGGCGAGCGTGGTGTGGTAAAGTGTTGTCTGTCCACCACGGTGGTAAAACCCCTGGGCTACCCGATCAAGCGGGCGAGCGTAGTGTGGTAAAGTGTGGGGTGCTACCAGCCACAACAAAAACAAAAACGTGGATTTCTTACGGGCAAACTAACACCCGCCGCACGGAAATGTGGAATTTGCACCACCCGACCCGGCAACCGCGAATTCTCCGTTACAAATATTTCGAGAATAATAATTGACGTGGGCCGAGAATGTTACGCACGCGCGCGGAATCTCTCCCCTCCGTGACTCCTGCTGTTTGGATATCCAGAACAAAACAACCACGACAGTAATAGCTGAAGCTTTCATTAGAATCGTAACCCCGAATCTACTGCTCAATCAACGCGCTCCGTGCGTTGTGGCCCCACTCTTCCACGCTCGCCAGACATCGCGAGAGAGGTTGCCCCACACTTTACCCCACCAGCCGACAACTGCTCATCGGCTAACCCTGGTTGTCACCCACACATATATGGCCCAACTCGGTCAGGTGTGCGATGCCGTGTCAGTATTTATTTACGTGTGTGTGTGGAACTTCTTCCGCATCGTACGTGGTCAACCGTGCGATTCGGAGGTGCGGGTGAACGACAACAAACTATGGGTCTCTGTGTGAGTCTATGGGTCTCTGTGTTAGTCTACGGGTCTCTGTGTTAGTCTACGGGTCTCTGTGTGAGTCTATGGGACTCTGTGTGGGTCTATGGGTCTCTGTGTGAGTCTATGGGTCTCTGTGTGAGTCTATGGGTTTCTGTGTGAGTCTATGAGTTTCTGTGTGAGTTTATGGGTCTATGTGTGAGTCTATGGGTCTCTGTGTGAGTCTATGGGTCTCTGTGTGAGTTTATGGGTCTCTGTGTGAGTCTATGGGTCTTTGTGTGAGTCTACGCGTCTCTGTGTTAGTCTATGGGTCTCTGTGTGAGTCTATGGGACTCTGTGTGAGTCTATGGGTCTCTATGTGAGTGTATGGGTCTCTGTGTGAGTCTATGGGACTCTGTGTGAGTTTATGATTCTATGTGTGAGTCTATGGGTCTCTGTGTGAGTATACGGGTCTCTGTGTGAGTTTATGGGTCTTTGTGTGAGTCTATGGGTCTCTGTATGAGTCTACGGGTCTCTGTGTGAGTCTATGGGTCTCTGTGTGAGTCTACGGGTCTCTGTGTGAGTTTATGGGTCTCTGTGTGAGTCTACGGGTCTCTGTGTGAGTATACGGGTCTCTGTGTGAGTTTATGGGTCTTTGTGTGAGTCTATGGGTGTCTGTATGAGTCTACGGGTCTCTGTGCGAGTCTATGGGTCTCTGTGTGAGTCTACGGGTCTCTGTGTGAGTCTATGGGTCTCTGTGTGAGTCTACGGGTCTCTGTGTGAGTCTATGGGTCTCTGTGTGAGTCTATTGGTCTCTGTGTGAGTTTATGGGTCGCTGTGTGAGTCTACGAGTCTCTGTGTGAGTCTATGGGTCTCTGTGTGAGTCTATGGGTCTCTGTGTGAGTCTACAGGTCTCTGTGCGAGTCTTTGGGTCTATGTGTGAGTCTATGGGTCGCTGTGTGAGTCTACGAGTCTCTGTGTGAGTCTATGGGTCTCTGTGTGAGTCTATGGGTCTCTGTGTGAGTCTATTGGTCTGTATGTGTATTGTTATCTGAATCAGTCTTGGGCCTCCCCTAGGTCGACTCAGCCTCAAATGAGGCGAACTTTTTGTACTCGCCAACCACCCCCTCGTGTACCGTGCCGGCCTTCATAGGTGCTCGCTAACAGCACTTGCCCCAAAAGTCTGTTAAGGCTTTATATACGGGAGATTATTTTCAGCTATGATTAAAAAAATTAATAGCACATCATCAACAAATATTCTTTATCGATACAGTCTTTGCCATAGTAATGTGGAATTTCCACAAACGGCTCAGAGGCCTGTGATTGTGAAAATGGCGGAAGACACATGGTCCCAAAAAATATCACATCATCAACAGATATTCTTTATCGATACAGTCTCTCGCCATAGTAATGTGGAATTTCCACAAACGGCTCAGGGGCCTGTGATTGTGAAAAGGGGGAAGACACATGGTCCCAAAAAAATAGCACATCATCAACAGATATTCTTTATCGATACAGTCTCTGCCATAGTAATGTGGAATTTCCACAAACGGCTCAGGGGCCTGTGATTGTGAAAAGGGGGAAGATACATGGTCCCAAAAAAATATCACATCATCAACAGATATTCTTTATCGATACAGTCTCTGCCATAGTAATGTGGAATTTCCACAAACGGCTCAGGGGCCTGTGATTGTCAAAATGGCGGAAGACACATGGTCCCAAAAAATAGCACATCATCAACAGATATTCTTTTTTTCCCTCTTCTTGGTTCTTTCGGTAAAGTCACGTAGACTGGAAATAATAAAATAATAAAATAAAACATAATAAAATAATTCTCACGACGTTTCGGCCACAACGCAAGCAGCCGTCCTCAGGTGAAGACCAGGTCTGTCGGGGAGACAGCGTCTGAATATTCTTTATCGATACATTCTCTGCCATAGTAATGTGGAATTTCCACAAACGGCTCAGGGACACGTGGCGTGTGCTGCTTTCCCTGCGTGCGGCTTTCATCCCCAGCGCGGTGGCAAAACTCACGACATCAACTCCCAACGTCGCGTCGTCGTCGTCGTTGATATTTCTCGAGCGGCTTCGCTCAAAGGTGCCCGATTGAACAAGAACGGTGGCTTAGAGAGCGGAGAGACCACCAGCCCCGCCTCGCTGTCAAGTCACATTCAACAAGGAGGGCGCCGTTGGTTATTTATTTATCTATCTATCGATTTCACGGGGATGCGCGAATCAAGTGAGACGTTATCCTCGGGCACGCGGTTTCTGGAGTGACGTGAGACACGGGGGGGTACGGGTGGGGGTGGGGGTGGTTAAACAGAATCAGAATATTTATACTGCAGGAGGAATCCGATGAGCTTTCAAGCGTTTTTCTCACAGATGTCCATGAGGGTCACGTGGTAAGAACGTTAGCACAACAAACGGTACACAAACCACGATCGGAGCGCAAAGTTTTGTAAAGCTAACAAATATAGATTGTTTATTTTTTTAAACACATACAAATAAAAACGAAACTATTGTTTTTGTCATCTGACCAGGCTAGTATTTGTGCAGCTTGGGGGAAAATGCTGTAAGTAGTGGGACACATGATTTGTGTTCTTGGATACATCGACCGCCGCATCTCTCGTACCTCTCTCCCAGACTCTACGCGCCTGCGGGCTTCTCGTTTGAGTCCAACTCGTACGCAATCATCCGTCTCTAAGTCACAAGGGCAGCTTGACAACTTGATGACGATAGCGTGTGCCGCAACGCAGCGACGCATGCGGCCAATACTTGATCCCACACAGGATGGAACAGGCGGGGATTAGTCCACTTGTTTCCAACCGACCACCCAACCACCACCATCCAACCACCCAACCACCTGGCACCACCACCATCACTCAATCACCACCACTCAACCACCACCACCACCACCATTCACCCAACCACCACCACCCAACAACCACCACCCAACCACCACCACCCAACCACCTGACACCACCACCATCCAACCACCACCACAACCTAACCACCACCACCACCACCATCACCCAACCACATGACACCAAGACCATCACACGTGTCGCGTTGTAGCCCGTGACAGACAACGTAAATGTGCCCAACGCATCAGCGATAGCTGCGGCCCACCGCTAAAGGCCGCTCGTTCCTTCACAACCCACGTGTTGAACTTCTTTCGTACCGTACGTAGCCGAACGAACCGACGGATATTCGATGCGTTTATCCACGGGGGCTGGCCTATGACCGAAACTGTTTCAACATTCCACGATTTATTTTTGTTTGTTTAATTAAATGAAGTTTGGCCTTGGCATGCAATGGGGTAGCAGGGTGGGGGGGTCAAACAAACAAAATAATCGAAAAAATCTGTAATTTGAGCGGGGTCAGTATCTGTTGTCACCGCCTAAAAAATGTTTTGATTATCACTTCATCATTCATTTCGGATACCCGCTTCCACCACTACCACCACCCACCCCCAACACCACCACCACCCACCCACAACACCACCACCCACCACCACCCACTCAACATTCACCCACCACCACCCACTCACCATTCACCAACCACCACCACCACCCACCCACAACACCACCACCCACCACCACCCACTCACCATTCACCCACCACCACCACCCACCCACAACACCACCACCCACCACCACCCACTCAACATTCACCCACCACCACCACCCACCCACAACACCACCACCCACTACCACCCACTCACCATTCACCTACCGAACACCCAGCACCCACCCACCCACCACCCACCCACAACACCACTACCCACCCACCAACACCAACCACCCACCACCACCCACCACCCACCCACCCACCCACCAACACCCACCACCCACCACCCACCACCACCACCTCTGTCCACCGGGCAGTAGGAAGCCGGCACAGCTGATCAATCGACAAGGTGGTGAGATGTTAACTACCTCGCCTGGTATACAGGAGGTCGTGGGTTCGATCCCGACCGTGACGCCTGCTGCTGTATATTTGAAGTTTGCGTGTCTCTCATCATCACGGTGGCTAGGAGATACTAACTACCTCGCCTGGTGTACAGGAGATCGTGGGTTCGATCCCGACCCTGACGCCTGCTGCTGTATATTTGGAGTTTGCGTGTCTCTCTCTCTCATCATCACGGTCGCTAGGAGATGTTAACTACCTCGCCTGGTATGCAGGAGGTCGTGGGTTCGATCCCGACCCTGACGCCTGCTGCTGTATATTTGAAGTTTGCGTGTCTCTCTCTCTCTCATCATCACGGTGGCTAGGCGATGCTAACTACCTCGCCTGGTGTACAGGAGATCGTGGGTTCGATTCCGACCCTGACGCCTGCTGCTGTATATTTGAAGTTTGCGTGTCTCTCTCTCTCTCATCATCATCACGGTGGCTAGGAGATGTTAACTACCTCGCCTGGTATGCAGGAGGCCGTGGGTTCGATCCCGACCCTGATGCCTGCTGTATATTTGAAGTTTGCGTGTCTCTCTCTCTCTCATGATCATCACGGTGGCTAGGAGATGTTAACTACCTCGCCTGGTCTACAGGAGGTCTTGGGTTCGATCCCAATCTCTCTCTCCGTGGGCGCGTGGATTTTTCTCCTGTTCCTCCGGTGTTTTTCCACTCCACATTGAGATTCAACGTCACGTGTTTCGAGTCTTTCGCTACTGTAACTTTCCACGTGATGATGATGATGATGACAAGCCTCCACTTCGTTGAGCGATCATTTGTGATAGCAAAGTGACTTCTGAAAAAGAGACACATAGCAGATCAGTGTGCTCTTACCTGGTTAAAAAAGAAAATTGTTTCGTTTGTTAGACCCAGGCTGAGATGAAGACCCTGCACACACACAGCCAGGACACTGCGCTGGAGTTGAAACTAATTATAACTATTTAAAACATTTGTTTTAATTTTACTCCCTGCGTGCCAATTTAAATCATTCCGTTCACCCAGCGGTCTCGTACGATACTCTTAAAACTATTTACTATTTTAATGTTACCAGGTAAGGTTCACTGAGCTGCGATGCAGTTCTCTTTCATGAGCGACCTGGCCACAAATGATAGCTCAACGAAGTGGGCTTATAATCATCATTATCATCATGTGGAAAGGTATCGCAGTCAAATACTCTAAACGCGTGATGTTGATTCTAAATGTTGAGGGAAAAAAACAGAGGACCTGGAGAAAAATCCACGCGAACCATGGTGAGAGAGAGAGAGTGACACGCAAACTCCAAATATACAGCTGCAGGCGTCAGGGTCGGGATCGAACCCACGACCTCCTGTATACCAGGCGAGGCAGTTAACATATCCTAGCCACCGTGATGATGATGAGAGAGAGAGACACACAAACTCCAAATATACAGCAGACGTCGTCAGGGTCAGGATCGAACCCACGACCTCCTGTATACCAGGCGAGGGAGTTAACATCTCCTAGCCACACCGAAGTTTGTCAATCGGGCAGGTCTCGTGGGGTGAGGTAAAATGTGGCTAACGCCCGACCTCCGCCCAACACGTCTGGCCAACGTGGAAGAGTAGGCCAAAAACCCTTGGAGAGGGTGGCGGCTCTCTGAACCTCCCCCGAGTGGACGCCCTTCCGCTGGCAGTGGTGGCATCAGCGAGACATTGCAGGGCTGCGCCTTTGGCCCTTGTATCGTGTTTTTTGTGTTGGTTGCAAACTTCTTGATAATTGATCATTGTTTTTTTAACCCTCTAATCTGGCAACAAAACTGACACCTTTTTTTACAAGGAGTCATGTTTGCATTGACCACAATACCTGCAGTCATAATGCAAACAAAAAACACAACTCTGATAATGTATGCACTGTCTTCTTGGTTCTTTCGGTAAAGTCACGTAGAAGGGAAGTAATAAAATAATAAAATAAAACATAATAAAACAATTCTCACGACGTTTCGGCCACAACGCAAGCAGCCGTCCTCAGGTGAAAACCAGGTCCGTCGAGGCGACAGAGTCTGAATGAAACAGCACACGGGCTTAGAGCATATATATAAGCTGGGCGCATTGACAAAGGAATTTGCATATCAACAGGAATTTAGCATATTTATGGGAAATGCAGGAATGTAATTAGTACTGCATATGCATGTGCATTATGCAGGATTAACAGCATCAAAGGGAGCTGCAGTTACTGCTGCTGCAGCAGTTGCTGCTGCTGCTGCAGTTTCTGCTGCTGCTGCAGTTGCTGCTGCTGCTGCAGTTGCTGCTGCTGCTGCACTTGCTGCTGCTGCTGCACTTGCTGCTGCTGCTGCACTTGCTGCTGCTGCTGCACTTGCTGCTGCTGCTGCAGTTGCTGCCTTATCCATTTTAATATAACACTATGTATTATTCTACCCACCCTAATGTGTATCATACTGCTATATGTTTACTGTACAATTACGACACCATACATTACTCTGCACACTGCACCATGCGGTCTGAAAGTCACCGTTAACGGTGACTTTCAGACCGCGTTCCACTCACTGGCATGGTGCAGTGTGCAGAGTAATGTATGGTGTCGTAATTGTACAGTAAACTTATAGCAGTATGATACACATTAGGGTGGGTAGAATAATACATAGTGTTATATTAAAATGGATAAGGCAGCAACTGCAGCAGCAGCAAGTGCAGCAGCAGCAGCAAGTGCAGCAGCAGCAGCAAGTGCCGCAGCAGCAGCAACTGCAGCAGCAGCAGCAACTGCAGCAGCAGCAGAAACTGCAGCAGCAGCAGCAACTGCTGCAGCAGCAGTAACTGCAGCTCCCTTTGATGCTGTTAATCCTGCATAATGCACATGCATATGCAGTACTAATTACATTCCTGCATTTCCCATAAATATGCTAAATTCCTGTTGATATGCAAATTCCTTTGTCAATGCGCCCAGCTTATATTTATGCTCTAAGCCCGTGTGCTGTTTCATTCAGACTCTGTCGCCTCGACGGACCTGGTTTTCACCTGAGGACGGCTGCTTGCGTTGTGGCCGAAACGTCGTGAGAATTGTTTTATTATGTTTTATTTTTATTATTTTATTACTTCCCTTCTACGTGACTTTACCGAAAGAACCAAGAAGATGAATCCCTGCAGTCACGAAAGCTTTAAATCGTATGCACTGTCCTTGAAGTTGATTGGTCCACACCCGAGACAACTTTTTAAGAGCCTAGTCTCACATGGTGTTGGACCAGATGATGCCACCTGCAGTCGTAATGCAAACAAAAAACTCAGTTTTGTTGCCAGATAAAAGGGTAAAAAACCAATGATCATATTTTTTCTCCTGGCAAATGAGGTTCCAATGATTTCGCTCAGCAAAGAGGTGACCTCGTCAGATGTCTTTGTTGGGATGACGATGTCGTGGGCACGTGGCCGTGATCACAACTCAACATTCTGTTGAGCTCTCCCACATCGGGGCGATCTGGGTTCAGGAGTTCGATACCCCGATGTGGAGGTCTTTTGCTGCTTTCTGTTGGCCAGGACGAGAGGGCTTCAGCAGAGATAGAGTTCGTGTCGTGTCGCTGTTCCTCCTCCTCCTCCTACTCCGTCGAAGGAGTCTCGATAGATCTCTTTACGTATCTGTGTGTGTCTATACGTTTACTCGATGGGTCCATAGTTTGGCTTGTGTGGTCACAATGGCACTGCTGTGCCTTGTGTTTAATGCATCTCTATGCGTCTCATTGTACACCTATGAGTCTCTACGTATCTCAATTTGTCCCTGTGTATATCTGTGTATAGCTCTGGCTTGCGTAAGGCCTCATGTTCAGCAGATGAATGCCATCGTGGAGGTTCTTCTGCTGCTGCTGGATACGACGAGAGGGCTTCAGCAGAGAGAGAGAGTTCGTGTCGTGTCGCCGTTCCTCTTCTTCAGTGGGTTTAGCCTATGGGTCCATAGTTTGGGGTTGTTTGGCCACAAACGCACCACCTTGGCTTGAATGTAATGTATCTCTATGGGTCTTTATGAGTCTCAATGGGTATCTATGAGTGAATGAGTCTCTATGAGTCTCTATGGGTCTCTATGCGTCTATATGGGTATCTATGGGTCTCTATGGGTCTCTATGAGTCTCTATGGGTCTATATGGGTGTCTATGGGTCTCTATGGGTCTCTATGAGTCTCTATGGGTCTATATGGGTGTCTATGGGTCTCTCTGTATATCTAAGAGACTACACGGGTCCCAGAGTGGGTCGTATTTGATGTATCTCTATGGGTATGTATGAGTCTTTATGGGTCTCTATCAGTCTCTATGGGTCTATATGGGTATCTATGGGTCTATATGGGTCTATATGGGTCTCTGAGTCTATATGGGTCTCTATGAGTCTCTATGAGTCTCTATGGGTCTCTATGAGTCTCTATGGGTCTATATAGGTATCTATGGGTCTATATGGGTCTCTGAGTCTGTATGGGTCTCTATGAGTCTCTATGGGTCTCTATGAGTCTCTATGGGTCTATATGGGTCTCCGAGTCTATATGGGTCTCTATGAGTCTCTATGAGTCTCTATGGGTCTATATGGGTATCTATGGGTCTATATGGATCTCTGAGTCTATATGGGTCTCTATGAAGTCTCTATGAGTCTCTATGGGTCTCTATGAGTCTCTATGGGTCTCTATGAGTCTCTATGGGTCTCTATGGGTCTCTATGGGTCTATATGGGTATCTATGGGTCTATATGGGTCTCTGAGTCTATATGGGTCTCTATGAGTTTCTATGAGTCTCTATGGGTCTCTATGAGTCTCTATGAGTCTCTATGGGCTCCGATAGTTTGCGTCGCAAGACCACAATGGCACCCACCATGGCTCGCGTCTTGAACACAACAAGGCCCCATTCAGGAAGGAGGCGCCACGGAACGCAGCATGGTACCCGGCCGCGACTACTCTAATGATGTTGGTGGAGGTGGTGGTGTGTTGGTGAGGTGGTGGTGTGGTGGTTGGAGCTGGTGTGGTGGTGAGGTGGTAGTGGTAGGGGTGGGGTGGTGGTGGGGTAGGTGGGTGGTGTGGGGGTAGGGGTGGTGTGGTGGTGGGGTAGGTGGGTGGTGTGGGTGGTGTGAGTGGTTTGGTGGTGGTGTGTTGGTAGGGGTGGTGTGGGGGTAGGGGTGGTTGTGGGGGTGGTGGGGGTGGTGTGGTGTTGTGAGTGGTGGGGCTGGTGTGGTGGTGGCTGTGGTGGCGGTGGTAGGGGTGGTGTGGTGGTGGAGGTGGTGAGGTGGTGTGGGTGGTGGTGTTGTGTTGGTAGGGGTGGTGAGGTGGTAGGGGTGGTAGTGTGGGTGGGGGAGGTGGTGTGTGTGGTGTGGGTGGTTGGGTAGGTGGGATGGTGGGGGTAGTGTGGTGGTGGAGGTGGTGAGGTGGTATGGGTGGTGGTGTTGTGTTGGTATGGGTGGTGAGGTGGTAGGGGTGGTGGTGGGGGTGGTGGGGCTGGTGTGTTGGTAGGGGTGGTGAGGTGGTGAGGTGGTAGGAGTGGTTGTGTGGGTGGTAGGGGTGGTGTGGTGGTGGAGGTGGGGGAGGTGGTGTGGGTGGTGGGGTAGGTGGGGTGGTGTGTGTGGTGTGGGGGTGATGTGTTGGTAGGGGTGGTGAGGTGGTAGGGGTGGTGTGGTAGTGGAGGTGGTGGGGTGGTGAGGTGGTAGGGGTGGTGTGGTAGTGGAGGTGGTGGAGGTGGTGAGGTGGTAGTGGAGGTGGTGAGGTGGTGGTGTTGTGTTGGTAGGGGTGGTTAGGTGCTAGGAGTGGTTGTGGGGGTGGTGTGAGTGGAGTGTCGATGGTGGGGGAAACATCGATCGGAGCTGCATGGGGCCGAGCATCAGCATCGATACCAGAATCTGTATTAATCCTGGAGGAATCGGATGAGCTATGAAGCTCTTTGTTTCACGGGTGTCCCCAGTAGAGGCACGTGGTAAGCACGTTACAACAACAAACAATACCACAACACGATATGAGTGCAAAGTACGAGAAAGGTATACAAATCACCCAAACACCAACAAACACAACAACTAAACCATCGCCATCATACCAGGCAAAGCCCCACTGAGGCATTCACTTATGTTTCAGAAGAGACCTGCCCCACCACAAATGACAGCTCAACAGAGTGGCTACATCATTGAGACCACGCACAAAAAATCATCGAAACCATCTCAATGTGCACTAAATGTGGAGGGATCAGTCGTGTAGCCCGTAACAGACTGCTGGGGGCAGGTGCTGTTAGCGCGTAGCAGCCACCCTTGAAGGCCGGCACGGCACACGAGAGGCAGAGGTCACAATCGGGTACCCGATACCCGTACCCTACCCGATACCCGGCTACGCGTACCCGGGTACGGGTAGCCGTTTGCGACCCTGGTGCGGCCGGGTACGGGTACGGGTAGGCCGTGAGTCACTGGTGAGTCACCGTTTGTCACTCATTTCCCAACGTCTTGTCTCTTCTCACAATTCAAATCCCAGAGGTCGTAATCGGGTACCCGATACCCGTACCCTACCCGATACCCGTCCGGGTACGGGTAGCCGGGTATCGGGTAGGGTACGGGTACGGGTACCCGATTGCGACCCTGGTGCGGCCGGGTACGGGTAACGGGTAAGGAATCAAAACCCGTTTGCGACCTCTGACGAAAGGGTGGGTGGCAACGTTTTCCTGTGAAGATGATGATGATGATAAGTCCACTTCGCTGAGATATTATTTGCGGTGGCCAGGCCGCTTCTGAAAAAGAGCGACGCAGCAGCAGCAGCGGTTCAATGGGGCCTGTGCCTGGTAACATAAAAATAGTGAATAGTTTTAAGAGTGAGAATAGGTTTCCCATTTTTTTACACGCGTTTTGTTAACTCACTCTGCCTGTTGTTGTTGTTGTATCCTCAAATCTTGTAACTTAAATTTTACCCACTTCCCAATGTGGTATCGACTGCAAACTGAGTATACTTATGTCATACAGATGACAATACTATATTCTATCATAAAAAATTGTAAAACACGTATTTTAAAACATTATTTTTTATATGTTATGCTTCGGCTTGGCTCTAATTGTTCACGCTCAACTGACGTTGGCTGTAATTGGCCACGGTCCCTTACGTTGTGGCAAGCCTCGGGGCCACTTCCTGGAGTCGTGGAGTTCTTCCATTACTAGTACGCTACATTTCATTAAAGCGCGTTTTTAAAAAAGTTTTTTAAAATATATATTACTTATTCTGGCAACAAAACAGGTGTTAAGATGTAAAAACACCAAACTGAAATCTTCTACAAGGAATCATGTCCGCATTAACCACAACACTTGTGGTCAGAATGCAAACCAAAAAAACACACTCTGAAAATATATGCATTGTCTTTTAAACTGTTTGGTCCACACCAGAGACAGCTTTCTTTTGAGCCTCGTCTCAATTGGTGCTAGACCAGAGGACGCCAAAAGGCGTACAGCTCAAAGACAAAGCCACTATCAGAGTAATGAGAGCTATTCTCATATTTTAGTACTGGGAAAGGAGGTCCCATGATGCAGTTTTAAGAGTATCGTACGAGACCACTGGGCGGACGGAATGATTTAAATTGGCACTCAGGGAGTAAAATTAAAACAAATGTTTTAAATAGTTGTAATTAGTTTCAACTCCAGCGCAGCGTCCTGGCTGTGGTGTGTGCAGGGACTTCATCTCAGCCTGGGTCTGTCAAACAAACGAAACGATTTTTAGTTTCATATTCTTAGGTGTTTTCGGTAAAGTCACGTAGGTAAAAACATTAAAAAGTAAAATAAAATAAAAATCACGACGTTTCGGAGGCAACACAAGCTTCCGTCTTCAGGTGGTACCGTCACAGCCACGACAGCTGTATCAAGTAAATGAGAGACTGCAGAAGCTACCACTCCGTTTATATAATGGTTGGAGAAGGTGGTGGGGCAAGGGCCGCATACTTTTATTTTATTTTACTTTTTAATGTTTTTACCTACGTGACTTTACCGAAAAAAAACCTAAGAATATGAATCATTGCAGTCACGAAAGCTTCAAATCTAGGATTTTAAGTTTATTTTACCAGGTAAGGAAGCACCGAGCTGCTTTTTTTTCAGAAGCGGCCTTGAACGAAGTGGGATTATTGTCATCACCGCGTGGGAAGTTGCAGTGGCCAAAAACTATAAAAGGCGTGATGTTGGTTCTAAATGTGGAGTTGAAAACAAACGGAGGACCCAGAGAAAAATCCATGCGACTGCGGTGAGAGAGAGAGAGACACGCAAATTCCAAATATACAGCAGCAGGCGTCAGGGTCGGGGTCGAGATCGAATCACGCCCTCCTGTATACCAGGCGAGGTAGTTAACATCTCCGAGCCACCGTGATGATGATGAGAGAAAGAAAGAGGGACGCAAACTTCAAATATACAGCAGGCGTCAGGGTCGTGATGGAACCGACGATCTCCTGTACACCAGGCGAGATAGTTAACATCTCCTAGCCACCGTGATGATGATGAGAGAGAGACACGCAAACTCCAAATATACAGCAGCAGGCGTCAGGGTTGGGATCGAACCCACGATCTCCTGCATACCAGGCGAGGTAGATAACATCACCACCACCGTTTCGCCCCTTCAATACATTAATCAAGTATATCAGTTCAAAGTGCACCATCAATCCTAAGTTTCGGTGGGGGGTGTAGTCTAAAGGTGGTTGTTGAGGTTCCTGTGATCAACACAACGGGGGCACAGACACAGTGGGTTGCCTGAACACCCCCATCCCTCCTTTATGTAGAGGCAATGGTTTTCTATGTGGAGTCTGTGGGTCTCTATATCAGTCTATGGGTCTCTGTGTGGAGTGTATGGGCCTCTGTGTGGAGTCTATGGGTCTCTGTGTGAGTCTATGGGTCTCTGAGTGAGTCTATGGGTCTCTATATCAGTCTATGGGCCTCTGTGTGAGTCTATGGGTCTTTATGTGAGTCTATGGGTCTCTATATCAGTCTATGGGCCTCTGTGTGGAGTGTATGGGTCTTTATGCGAGTCTATGGGCCAAAGCGATAATCTATGGGTCTTTGTGTGAGTCGATGGGTCTCTATGTGAGTCTATGGGACTCTGTGTGGAGTAAATGGGGTTTACGCGAGTCTATGGGCCAAAGCGAGTATCTTCGGGTCTTTGTGTGAGTCGATGGGTCTCTATGTGAGTCGATGGGTGTATGTGTGAGTCTATCTATGTTTTATGTACGTTGAACTTCTTTTGCACCGTACGTAGCCAACCGTGCTAATCGGAGGTGCGGGGGAAAGAAAACAAACCAAACACAAAAAGCAAATCTCAAGAAATTAGTTTGACAATCCAGATGATGGTGTAAAAGTGCATAGCTCCCAGTGGCTTTCTAACATCGGAAGGAGGAGCGCGTCTGAAAGCCCCGCGCAATTCGGTGATGTCCGTATTTGTTTGATGGCTTAGCAGCCAAAAGACACCGCTGTTCGTTCTTGGTTCTTTCGGTAAAGTTACGTAGAATGGAAATAAGGACGGCTGCTTGCGTTGTGGCCGAAACGTCGTGAGAATTATTTTACATTCTTGGTTTTTTCGGTAAAGTCACGTAGAAGGGTAGGAATAAAATAATAAAAATAAAACATAATAAAATCATTCTCACGACGTTTCGGCCACAACGCAAGCAGCCGTCCTCAGGTGGAGAACAGGTCCGTCAAGTAGACAGTCTGAATGGCACGCCCCAGGCTTGGAGCGACTATTTATGCTGGGAAGGAGGAGCGAAGAGCGTCTTGACAAAATAGTTTGCATATCAAGAGGAATTTAGCATATTTATGGGAAATGCAGATATGCGATTGTTTTATTTTTATTATTTTATCACTTCCCTTCTACGTGACTTTACCGAAAGAACCAAGAAGATGAATCCCTGCAGTCACGAAAGCTTTAAATCGAAATTATTTTATAATGTTTTATTATTATTATTATTTAATTATTTCTCTTCTACGTGACTTTACCGAAAGAACCAAGAAGATGAATCCCTGCAGTCACGAAAGCTTTAAATCGAAAGCACGCTGTTGTTGCTGCTGCTGCCAGGATGTCGCGTGATGATGGTTGTATAGCTCCCAGACGAGATCGGAAGCGAGGTATTTGTGGTTCACTTGTGACGAGTACTGTGTGTGTGTGTAACGAGTGCGAGATGTGGCTGAGAGACACCCACGATATTCTGGATTTTTTTTTTAAATAACAACAAAATTTCCCGGTATATTGCAGCGTTTTTCTCCCTTCGACAAGGTGTCGATCGTCTTGATGATGGAACCTTTTGGTGCACATCAGCGCACAAGCAGCAGGCTCAGTGCTTGACTAGTAGCTAGGGGCATTTCATATAATTACAGTATAGAAAAATAGCTACGTATCATGCAATACGTCTTTATGGAACACTTGTTTGCTTGTGTCAAAAGTGTAAAAAACCAAGAAGTAGGTGTATACCAGCGGTCGGGAACCTATGGCTCGCGAGCCATATATGGCTCTTCTGGTGACAGCATATGGCTCCCAGACAATTTTGAGTTTAAAAAAATAATAATAATAAAAAAAAATCAGTTTGGAACTGATTTTAAAATACTTGTGATATTGCTTAATAATAGTGTGTCATTTTAAAGTAAACAGAAATTAGTTTTGAAGATAAAATTTCTCGGGTCACGGATCCCGTGACCAGAAGTCGCATTAAAAGTAAGACATTTAATTTATTATACGTTAAAAATACTATATGGCTCTCAATGAAATATATTTAGAATTATTTGGCTTTTATGGCTCTCCCAGTCAAAAAGATTCCCGACCCCTGGTGTATACCCTTTCTGGCAATAAAACAGGTGTTAAGATTTTATTTCGATTTAAAGCTTTCGTGACTGCAGGGATTCATCTTCTTGGTTCTTTCGGTAAAGTCACGTAGAAGGGAAGTAATAAAATAATAAAAATAAAGCATAATGACATATTATTTTATTATGTTAAATTTGTATTATTTTATTATTTCCCTTCTACGTGACTTTACCGAAAAAACCAACAAGAGGTGTTAAGATGTTCAAACACCCGATGGATACCCTTTTCAAGGCATCAAGTCGGCATTAATCACAAATTACCCGTGGCAAAACGGAATTTGCAACCCAGAGGAAGACCCACCCCACCGCGAGCGGGAGAGGTTCTATCGGAGGCTGTGGTCATCACCCTTAGGGGGGGGGGAGGGGGGCTCGTTCCCCGAGCCTCAGTGGTCGCAGTTGTCGAGATTTTCTGCTGTCTGTACAAGTTGCGAATTGCGTAGTAGTCGTAGTATCATTTACTCTGGGGTTCGGTGGTGCAGTGGTTAGCACGCTGCCCTACGAAGCGGGCAACGATTATCTGAGTCGGTCCTGGGCCCTCTCGATGCCAACTCACCCGCAAATGGGTACCTGGTGTACTACAATGTGTAAACATTGTCCACGAGGGAGACAAAGGGGGCCGGGCGTGGTGCTGGCCACTCACCCACCCTCCCCTCCATTGCGTACCGTGCCGGCATTCATCGGTAGCAGCACTTGCCCCAACAGTCTGTTAAAGCTACACGGGGGATCTTTGTCTCTTTTTGTAGCATCACTCCGGCGTCCCGAGCTGGACGGCCGTGGAGGAGATGGAGCGATGAAATCCGTTCCGTGTTCTTGGCGGTGGCGGCTTGGGGAGGCACAGCAAAATAACTGCTGTGCCTTTTTTACACCTGATGAAGGAAGCTTATGTTGCCTCCGAAACGTCGTGATATATTATTGTATTTCCACTATTATTATTTCTATAAATTGTATTACTTATTTTTATTTTTACCTACGTGACTTTATGGAAAAAACCTAAGACTATTTACCTGGATAAATAAAATAACGAACGTAGTTTCAACATGATTCGAAAGCTTTCGTGACCGCAGGGATTACTCTTTGGTTCTTTCGGTAAAGTAACGTAGAAATAAAATAAAAAAATAAAATAAATACATTTATTTTCCCTCGACATGACTTTACCGAAAGAAGCAAAGAGAACATGTTTAAACTTTTTAGTTTGAGTGAACCACTTTGGAGAATAACTTTAATCATCGTTCTGACTACATTACAGCCATTCTCAATCCACCTACTGGTGAATGAAGCCCATCCCGTGCCATGGGCGGTGATTTTGACCATACTTTACCACGATGGTGAGGTTGGGGGGACGGAGATACCAGGAACGGCTCCCAGGTAAAGCTCAGGGAACAGATTGAAAACTCTTTTCTTTAGAACTGCTTTTGTGTGCGTTTAGCTTGTTGGCTCCGTATGGTGCAAAAGAAGTTTAACATACATACGTACATACAACATGCTCAACAGGTCTCGTAAGAGTCTCATGTTCTCCTCTTTGAAGCAGATTCAAATGATAAGAATCAAACATTTTTCTTAGGTTTTTTCGGTAAAGTCACGTAGGTAAAAACATTATTTCAACCGTGATGACGGTTACAAACTGAGTAACCATTGGAAAGATGTGATTAACCATGCAAAAAAGATTTAACTACACTTATTTGCCAATCTTATTTGACAGACAACCAAAACAGTTTTACCATGTCGAGTAGTGGTCTCCCTGTTACAGGTTGAGTCACAAACCGCACCTCTCCATAACAAAGGCTCAGCCTTTGTTATGCAGTCTATTCTTAGTCTTAAGCCTCACCTTACCATATTAATAATAAGTATGCGGCCCTTGCCCCACCACCTTCTCCAACCATTATATAAACGGAGTGGTAGCTTCTGCAATCTCTCATTTACTTGATACAGCTGTCGTGGCTGTGACGGTACCACCTGAAGACGGAAGCTTGTGTTGCCTCCGAAACGTCGTGATTTTATTTTATTTTACTTTTTAATGTTTTTACCTACGTGACTTTACCGAAAAAACCTAAGAATATGAATCATTGCAGTCACGAAAGCTTTAAAACTAGAATCAAACATTTGATTCATTTTCTGTGATATTCCATTTGTCATTGATGCATCATCATAAGATTTTAAAAAACTCAACAATTTGAAAGTAGAGATCACTTCTGCTCTGAAGGAGGGTCATTGCCCGAAACGGTCGCCTTATATTTATATTTAGATTCCTTTTAGGGCAGTGTTGTTGACGAATACGTTGAGAATTAGACAACGATAATTTCAGGTTTGGGGGAAACAGGTCAGGGGGAGTGGTGGCGCAGCGGTTAGCACACTGCACTGCGGACCCACTAGTAACGAATTGGCCACGTTCTGTTTACGTGACAAACTTTACTAATTGGCTGCGTCGGGTGGTGGCGGGTTTAACGACACATTTATATATTTACGCGATCTAACGCCCCAACCAAAAAAAAAACCTGTATTATGAATGATATTGGTCGCAAAAGCTTACGAATTAAACTATTATTTATTCCGAGTTCAAGCTTTCGTGACTGCAGGGATTCATCTTCTTGGTTCTTTCGGTAAAGTCACGTAGAAGGGAAGTAATAAAATAATAAAAATAAAACATAATAAAATAATTCTCACTTATTTTATTATGTTTTATTTTTATTATTTTATTACTTCCCTTCTACGTGACTTTACCGAAAGAACCAAGAATATATTATTTATTCGTCTAGATGTTAAAATCGGTGCAACAACAATTAAAAAACAACAACCTGTCCTTACTGGATCACTATCAACACACTGTCAACACTTTCTGTATCAATTCCTTTTGGCGGAAACCGAGTTGGCGACACGCAGCAAACCCTGGCCAAACAGCCGAGGAGACGCAAAATGTGATTTACTTATCGATGTAAGGCTCCGATGTGCGTGTCCATGACACCCTCCTTCCATCCGACACGGATGAATAGATAAGAGTCATATTGTTTGAGTCTTTCGGTAAAGTCACGTAGATAGGTAAAAAAAAATAACAACAAAAAACTGCAACGTTTCGATCACAACACAAGCAATCGTTTTTTTCCCTTCTGTTAACGATTGCTTGCGTTGTGATCGAAACGTCGTAGTTTTATGATTATTTGCTTGAACCTATCTACGTGACTTTACCGAAAGACCCAAACAATATTAATTCCTGCAGTCACGAAAGCTTTAAGTCAAGATCTAGATAAGAGTCGTCACGTGAGCGATGACGCCAGCCGACAGCTGTTTCAGCACCACGCGCTCCATGGACAGCAACATGCAGAGACGTCTCCGCTCATAGTTACTCAACTAGATTGAACGTTTAACTGTTTTAGTAGCTTTTTTCAGAAGCGACTCTGGCCATCGCAAGTAATAGCTCAACGAAGTGGGCTCATCGTCATCATGTGGACATTCATAGCAGCCGAATCACCCTGAACGCGTGACGTCGATCCGAAATGTGGAGGGAAAAGCGGAGATCCCGGAGAAAAATCCACGCGACCACAGGGAGTGGGACGGACAGGCAAACTCCAAATATACAGCAGCAGGCGTCAGGGTCGGTATCGAACCCACGACCTGTTGTATACCAGGCGAGGTAGTTAACATCTCCTAGCCACCGTGATGATGAGAGAGACAGAGAGACATGCAAACTCAAAATATACAGCAGGCGTCAGCAGTCGGTATCGAACCCACGACCTGTTGTATACCAGGCGAGGTAGTTAACATCTCCTAGCCACCGTGATGATGAGAGAGACAGAGAGACATGCAAACTCAAAATATACAGCAGGCGTCAGCAGTCGGTATCGAACCCACGACCTGTTGTATACCAGGCGAGGTAGTTATCATCTCCTAGCCACCGTGATGATGATGAGAGAGAGACACGCAAACTCCAAATATACAGCAGCAGGCGTCAGGTTCGGGATCGAACTCATGCCCTCCTGTATACCAGGCGAGGTAGTTATCATCTCCTAGCCACCGTGATGATGAGAGAGAGACACGCAAACTCCAAATATACAGCAGCAGGCGTCAGGTTCGGGATCGAACTCATGCCCTCCTGTATACCAGGCGAGGTAGTTAACATCTCCTAGCCACCGTGATGATAATGAGAGAGAGAGACACGCAAACTCCAAATATACAACAGCAGGCATCGTCAGGGTCGGGATCGAACCCACGACCTGCTGTATACCAGGCGAGGGAGTTAACATCTCCTAGCCACCGTGATGATGATGATGAGAGAGAGAGACACGCAAACTCCAAATATACAGCAGCAGGCGTCAGGGTCGGGATCGAACTCACGACCTCCTGTACACCAGGCGAGGTAGTTAACATCTCCTAGCCACCGTGATGATGACACAGAGAGACACGCAAACTCCAAACATACGCAGGCGTCAGGGTCTGGATGGAATCCACGACCTCCTGCATACCAGGCGAGGTAGTTAACATCTCCTAGCTTGTGATAACGCTCTCCAGCAACGCACCGGGGTTGTCGCTTCGCCGAAGCAGAAACAACTCGGACGGGGTTGCTCACCACGTGACAACTTTATCTATTCGGCCGCGCCGTGTGGTGGAGGGGGAGGAGGATGCACGACACACAACGTCGGCTTAGTAACTCTCGCGCGAGCGCGGCGGCGGCGGCGATCCGTCCCGACGAAAATCAACGGCGAGTGGTGAACCTTCGGCCGGCGGGAGCTTTACGCGAGATCACCTGGCGAAGCCGGCTTCATCACGGGGCAGCCCGCTTAGATTCCCACCCCCACACCCCCACCCACTCGCCCACCACGAGCATTGCCGATTTCGACAAACGGCGCTTTCACTTGGAGGGTACCGGCGCAGCGACGGGGAACTTTTAGATCATCTCGAGTAGTAAGACCTTTTATTGCAGCCTTGCACCCACAAGGGTTCTAAATCGTTACATTGTTGTTGTTTTCCCCTTTTTTCTGGCAACAAAACTGAAATCTTTTTACGAGGATTCATGTCTGCATTAACCACAATGCTTGCAGTCAAATGCAAACAAAAAAAACACTATGATAATATATTGCCATTGTCCTTGAAACTGATTGATCCACAGCAAGGGACTTCTTTCTTTTGAGAGCCTCGACCCAATCGGTGCTCGACCAGAGGACGCCAAAAGGCGTACAGGGACAGTGCATATATTATCATAGTGTGTTTTTTGTTTGCATTTGACTGCAAGTATTGTGGTTAATGCAGACGTGAATCCTCGTAAAAAGGTTTCAGTTGTGTTGCCAGAAAACAGGGGGAAACCCCTATTATCATATTTTGGTACTGGCAAAGGAGGTCCAATGATATATTATTGTTGTTGTTTCGTTAATAAAGACGTCGGGTTTGATGAAACAAAGTAAGTTGTACTTCGCCTTGATCCAAGGCGCTTTGCGAGGGTTATGAGTGGTAGAGTGAGGGTAGCTAAAAGGTGGCGTGGTGAATAGGGATTGGGGGGGGGGGGGGGTTAGTGGCTACATGAATTACTGTAGGGGCGGGGGTGCCTAGGGATGGAGGAAGCATGGGCCAGGGAGAATAGGCTGAACCGATACTGAATTTCTGGTTTCGGCCGAAACCGAAATAAAAAAATGGACTTTTGACCGAAACCGAAACTATACCGAGAGATTTTTCGATTTAAAGCTTTCGTGACTGCAGGGATTCATCTTCTTGGTTCTTTCGGTAAAGTCACGTAGAAGGGATATAATAAAATAATAAAAATACAACATTATAAAATATAATAAAATTTCGATTTAAAGCTTTCGTGACTGCAGGGATTCATCTTCTTGGTTCTTTCGGTAAAGTCACGTAGAAGGGAAATAATAAAATAATAAAAATACAACATTATAAAATATGATAAAATTTCGATTTAAAGCTTTCGTGACTGCAGGGATTCATCTTCTTGGTTCTTTCGGTAAAGTCACGTAGAAGGAAAATAATAAAATAAAAAAAATACAACATAATAAAATATAATAAAATTTCGATTTAAAGCTTTCGTGACTGCAGGGATTCATCTTTTTGGTTCTTTCGGTAAAGTCACGTAGAAGGGATATAATAAAATAAAAAAAATACAACATAATAAAATATAATAAAATTTCGATTTAAAGCTTTCGTGACTGCAGGGATTCATCTTCTTGGTTCTTTCGGTAAAGTCACGTAGAAGGGATATAATAAAATAATAAAAATACAACATAATAAAATATAATAAAATTTCGATTTAAAGCTTTCGTGACTGCAGGGATTCATCTTTTTGGTTATTTCGGTAAAGTCACGTAGAAGGGAAATAATAAAATAATAAAAATACAACATTATAAAATATGATAAAATTTCGATTTAAAGCTTTCGTGACTGCAGGGATTCATCTTCTTGGTTCTTTCGGTAAAGTCACGTAGAAGGAAAATAATAAAATAAAAAAAATACAACATAATAAAATATAATAAAATTTCGATTTAAAGCTTTCGTGACTGCAGGGATTCATCTTTTTGGTTCTTTCGGTAAAGTCACGTAGAAGGGAAATAATAAAATAATAAAAATACAACATAATAAAATATAATAAAATTTCGATTTAAAGCTTTCGTGACTGCAGGGATTCATCTTCTTGGTTCTTTCGGTAAAGTCACGTAGAATGGGAATAATAAAATAATTTAATAAAACATAATAAAATAATTCTCACGACGTTTCGGCCGCAACGCAAGCAGCCGTCTTCAGGTGAAGACCAGGTCTGTCGGAAAGACAGCGTCTGACCTAGTCTTCACCTGAGGACGGCTGCTTGCGTTGTGGCCGAAACGTCGTGAGAATTATTTTATTATGTTTTATTTTATTATTTTATTATTTCCATTCTACGTGACTTTACCGACAGAACCAAGAAGATGATGGGGATGGTTAGTGTTGTATTTGTACGTGTGTGGGTGATTTGTTTATTTTCTTTATACTTCGTTGTAACGTTCTCACCCCGTGGCCCCTGACTGGGACATCTGTGACAAAAGGGTGCCGTCCATAAATGACGTCACGCACCTAGGGGATTGAGGGGGCGGGGTCAGACATTTGTGACGATGTGTGACGAGGGGGTGGGGTGTGTTTGAGAAATGTGATGTCACGTAAAATGCACAACTTTAAATAAATATAGTCAACACGTTCTACTTAATTAAATAGACTTTTTAAATAAATGTTTTCTCCTACAACATTAGAATGCAGCGCCACATTAAATGCGCACTACAATGGTAACACTGGTTAACACACTTTTTCTGGCATAAGGTATTCCAACGAGTTTTAAGGTAATTTTGGGGTGCTGATTCCAAATCTGGCATCAGTTTTGTCTATCACATCAGATTTTTGAGATATCAAATATAGCATTTTCAAGAAAAACTGCAGAAGAAAAATATTAAATAAATGTGTATATCTACATAAAATGATATTGCAAACACACTATCCTAAAAATACAGCACCATATTGTAACACTAAAGCAGTCACTGACTCGCAACAACTTGCACTCATAAGTGACAGAGCTAATTTCGGGTAAAATCAATGAAAATGGGGTATGCCGATAGCATAAAAATGAGATGTGATAGAGCAACTCTGAGATCAGATTTGGAATCAGCACCCTGAAATTAGTCTAAAACAGCTGCAAAAGTCCAGGCCAGAATTTTTTTTTTGTTGACCAGTGTTTTAGTTTCAAGCGATTTGAAGCATGTTTTTTTGGTGGGGGGGGGGGGGGGGGGGCAGAGCTTTGTGACGTCATATTTGAGGGGGGGGGGGATCTGACTCTTTGTGACGTCGTGTGACGAAAGGGGAGGGAGGTGGGGGGTGTGAAAAAATCGTCCAAAATCGCGTGACGTCATTTACGGACGACCCCAAAGAGTTTCGATGTAAAGCTTTCGTGACTGCAGGGATTCATCTTCTTGGTTCTTTCGGTAAAGTCACGTAGAAGGGATATAATAAAATAATAAAAATACAACATTATAAAATATAATAAAATTTCGATTTAAAGCTTTCGTGACTGCAGGGATGCATCTTCTTGGTTCTTTCGGTAAAGTCACGTAGAAGGGAAATAATAAAATAATAAAAATTCAACATTATAAAATGTCGATTTAAAGCTTTCGTGACTGCAGGGATTCATCTTGGTTCTTTCGGTAAAGTCACGTAGAATAGAAATAATAAAATAACAAAATAAAACACAGAGTCTGTCTGTCTGTCTTCTCGACAGACCTGTTCTCCACCTGAGGACGGCTGCTTGCGTTGTGGCCGAAACGTCGTGAGAATTATTTTATCATGTTTTATTTTTACTATTGTATTATTTCCCTTCCACGTGACTTTACCGAAAGAACCAAGAAGATGGACCCCAAAGAGCTTCATAGCTCATCAGATTCCTCCTCCCGCACTATAAACCAAAACACTCCCATCCCTTTGTCTGCCCGTGTGCCACCCCCCCCCCACCCCTACCCCCCTGCCTCCAAAGCCGACAAGAAGGTCCAGTCAAACGGACGTCCCAAGTGCTGTTTCTTCAAGTTCACTCCGCGGAGCATGCAGAACCAGGTGATCAAGGCGCGCCTCTGGGTGTACCTGCGACCGGCCAAGAAGTCCACGTCGGTCATCGTGAAGATCTCGCGCCTGCAGCCCGTGGCGGGCGCCGCCCCGCGCCACGTGCACATGTGCTCGCGCAACGTGAGCGTGGACGCGCGCGGCGGCCGCTGGGAGGAGATCGACTTCAGGCGCGTGGTGCACAACTGGTTCAGGCAGCCCGACGCCAACTGGGGCGTCGAGATCAACGGCCTCGACGCCGAAGGCAACGACTACGCCGTCACGTCACCTGACGCCGCCGAGGACGGCCTGGTAAGCGGGAGGGAGGGGCGGGAGGGTGGGTGGTGGATTGGGAGGGCGATCAGGAGGGCGGGTGGGTGATCGAGCAAGCGATTGGGAGGGCGATTGGGAGGGTGGGTGATCGGGTGGGTGGGTGATCGGGTGGGTGGGTGATCAGGCTGGTGGGTGATTGGGCGGGTGGGTGATCGGGTGGGTGGGTGATCGAGCAAGCGATTGGGAGGGTGAGTGATCGGGTGGGAGGGTGATCGGGCGGGCGGGCGGGCGATTGGGCGGGTGGGTGATCGGGCAGGCGATTGGGAGGGTGAGTGATCAGGTGGGAGGGTGATCGGGTGGGTGGGTGATCGGGTGGGTGGGTGATCGGGCAGGCGATTGGGAGGGTGAGTGATCGGGTGGGTGGGCGATCGGGAGGGTGGGTGATCGAGCAAGCGTTTGGAAGGGCGACTGTCTCTCCTCCTGGCTGAGTGAGTTCAAGTTAAATCGTTTCGACAAAAAAGCCGTCAATTCGACGCCAGGATTCTCGCTCTACCTCCTGAACGAGCGAGTCAATGACAGACGAATATCGCCCCCGTGCCAAAATAAGAAAGATTTTTCTTTTTTAAATGAGCGGCAGATATTTTTGTTGCGATGCGATTTTGAGTTTTTCGTCCGACGACATATAATTATTATTACGATTCATCGTTATTTTGTCTTCTTTTCGAAATCGAGTATTTAGACCGGCACGTTAACTCCGGTAGCGGCGATTAGGAACAGATCTCGAAAGGGACGCGGGGAGGCACACGAATGGATTTCGCCGCGCTCGGGAGCTACCCCGAGAGAGGAGGAGATGATGAAAGGGTGCGTGGATTAGAGCCCACGATGCAGGCACACACACACACATCTCTTAGCAGAGACGCAGGATAAAGTTTGAGTTGTGTGCAAATGTTTCTTGTTGTTGGTGAGTGATTAGTCGGACTAGCCCATCGGGAACTGTAAGGCCAATCCGTTTCAAAGACAATGCAAATATTACACTGGTCAACAACAAAATAACATTTATTTCTGGCCTGGACTGTTGCAGCTGTTTTAGACTAATTTCAGGGTGCTGATTCCAAATCTGATCTCAGATTTGCTCTATCACATCTCATTTTATGCTATCGACATACCCCATTTTCATTGATTTTACCCGAAATTAACTCTGTCGCTTATGATTGCAAGTTGTTGCGAGTCAGTGACTGCTTTAGTGTTAAAATATGGTGCTGTATTTTTAGGATAGTGTGTTTATAATATAATTTTATGTAGATATCCACATTTATTTAATGTTTCTTCTGCAGTTTTTATTGAAAAAAAACCCTGATGTGACGGTCCCACCTGATGACGGAGACTTGTGTTGCCTCCGAAACGTCGTGATTTTTATTGTTTTAATTTTATTAATTTTAGTTTCATTTTTTTACCTACGTGACTTAACCGAAAGAACTAAGAGTATGGTAAAAAAAAATGTCAATTTGTTTGTCTTTTTCCCTTGTGATGGGACTTTGTAGGATGAACGTTGCAATTTATAAGGGCACGGGGTGACCATTGAGATCTCAATCGGTCTGTCATAAGGTAGGGCATTGATAAGGGTTTGACAAGCTATGAGCTACATCCATGGATGTGGTGGTCTGGGGGTGGATATGTAACACATTACTGCCGAGGGAGCTGGTAGGAACGTTGGGTTGCTCGGTCAATGGCCAGGGTCAACGGCGGCGTGGTGTATTCCGAAAATATGCCCGACTGTGAGGGCGGGCACAAGCCGGCGTGAGTAGGTTAAACGTTGAGTTTTATAAGGGCACCACGGGGTGACCAGCCCCTCCCCACCCAGCCCCATCCCTCCCACCCAGCCCCACCCAGCCCCACCCTCCCCACCCAGCCCCTCCCCACCCTCCCCACCCAGCCCCTCACCACCCAGCCCCTCCCTCCCCAGCCCCACCCTCCCCACCCAGCCCCTCCCCACCCTCCCCTCCTCACCCAGCCCCTCCCTCCCCACCCAGCCCCTCCCTGCACGACGGACACAATAATCCCCTGTGGGCTGGTGTAACCAGGAGGTTCCTTCCAGTAATAACTGGGTCGCTGATAGACTTGAGTAGCTGGCACGTGACTCATAGCTACAGCCATATCAACATGTATACTGGATGTGGTGTGCTGGATGGGGAAAATATTTGTTTCAGGTCACGGTTATACTGCGGTATGCGCGTGGGTACACGACCAGGAGGCATGCACGCTAGCCCCGAACGGATAGCAAGTGGCTGTTTAGTGACAAGTGAGGGATTGTATTGGGACTAATCCTTTTGGGATCCCTAGGGGTTAGGTCTTAATACCCGAGGCTCATCGAGGCAGACTAAGGCACCGGTAGGATTCTGGAGGAAGTGTTAACGCCCGGGGGGCTCTGAAGAGCCAGACTAATGCACCTTTGGGATTAGGTGGGGTATCAGTGTTAACGCTTGCGGCTCACGGAGCGAGAGGAAGGGCGAGTTTTGTTGTGAATCTGCTGCAAAAGTAGCACAAGCCACCTGCCCATCCGTCGATACAGGCAAGGACGTCAACACGTGCGTGTCACGTGTTTGGTGACACGGCTGTATGAATGGGTAACACTCGTCGAGTAGATCGGCAGGTCACGTGTCGTGGTGTTGGTGGTGGTGGTGGTGGGGTAAAGTGTGGGCATGCCAACGTCTTCCAAGACGCCACGGTGGCTACGAGATGTTAACTACCTCGCCTGTTGTACAGGAGGTTGTGGGTTCGATCCCGACCCTGACGCCTGCTGTATGTTTGGAGTTTGCGTGTCTCTCTCTCATCACCACGGTGGCTAGGAGGTGTTAACTACCTCGCCTGGTATACAGGAGGTCGTGGGTTCGATCACGACCCTGACGCCTGCTGCTGTATATTGGGAGTTTGCGTGTCTCTCTCTCTCATTATCATCACGGTGGCTAGGAGATGTTAACTACCTCGCCTGGTGTACAGGAGGTCGTGGGTTCGATCCCGACCCTGACGCCTGCTGCTGTATATTTGGAGTTTGCGTGTCTCTCTCTCTCATCATCACGGTGGCTAGGAGATGTTAACTACCTCGCCTGGTATGCAGGAGGTCGTGGGTTCGATCCCGACCCTGACGCCTGCTGCTGTATATTTGAAGTTTGCGTGTCACTCTCTCTCTCATCATCACGGTGGCTAGGAGATGCTAACTACCTCGCCTGGTATACAGGAGGTCGTGGGTTCGATCACGACCCTGACGCCTGCTGCTGTATATTTGGAGTTTGCGTGTCTCTCTCTCTCATCATCACGGTGGCTAGGAGATGTTAACTACCTCGCCTGGTATATAGGGGGGCATGGGTTCGATCCCGACCCCGACGCCTGATGTATGTTTGGAGTTTGCTTGTCTGTCTCTCTCATCATCATCACGGTTGCTAGGAGATGTTAACTACCTCGCATGGTGTACAGGAAGTCGTGGGTTCGATCCAGACCCTGACGCCTGCTGCTGTATATTTGGAGTTTGCGTGTCTCTCTCTCTCTCTCATCATCACGGTGGCTAGGAGATGTTAACTACCTCGCCTGATCTACAGGAGGTCGTGGGTTCGATCCCGACCCTGACGCCTGCTGCTGTATGGGTGGAGTTTGCGTGTCTCTCTCATCATCATCACGGTGGCTCGGAGATGTTAACTACCTCGCCTGGTATACAGGAGGTCGTGGGTTCGATCCCGACCCTGACGCCTGCTGCTGTATATTGGGAGTTTGCGTGTCTCTCTCTCTCATCATCATCACGGTGGCTCGGATATGTTAACTACCTCGCCTGGTAGTACATGAGGTCGTGGGTTCGATCCCGACTCTGACGCCTGCTGTATATTTGGAGTTTGCGTGTCTCTCTCTCATCATCATCACGGTGGCGAGGAGATGTTAACTACCTAGCCTGGTGTACATGAGGTCGTGGGTTCGATCCCGACTCTGACGCCTGCTGTATATTTGGAGTTTGCGTGCCTCTTTCTCATCATCATCACGGTGGGGGAAAGACAGCGACGGGATTTGTAGACCAGGAGGGTGAGGACTTTGAACGGAGTCACGAAGAATTCCGAGGGTTCAACATAGACAAAGACAAAGATTCCCCCCGTATAGCCTTAACAGACTGTTAGGGCAAGTGCTGTTAGCGAGTAGCTCCTATGAAGCCCAACACTGCGCCCGGTCGCCTTTGTCTCCCCCAGTGGCGATGTTTATACACTGCACCGGGTACTCATTTTCAGGCTGAGTCGACCTAGAGGAGGTTCCGGGACAGGTTCAGATAATCGTCATCTGGCATTGGGCGTTGAGCGGGAATCGAACTCGGGTCCGCCGAGTTCGTGGCGCGGCGTAGCGCTAACCGTGACATCACCGCTCCCCGCTGAACGCACACACGCACACACACGCACACACACGCACACACACGTACGTACATTAGCGTGTGTGTGTGTGGTGGTGGTCCTTGAAGGATCTGGGCAAAGTCCCATCGGTGAGCTCCTCCGGCAGGCAAGGCTGCGTTGGCTGGGGTCATGTAGCCCGCATGCCCTGCCACCGCATGCCCAAACAGCTTTTGTTCGGCCGGATCGAGGAGTCTAAACGGGCGCGGTAGAGAAGAGATGGAGTGATGTGGTACAGGAGGACGTGGAGCTGAGTGGACTTGCCGATGACTGGTACCAGCGGTGTCAAGATCGGCCTCTGTGGAGGAGGCTCGTGAAGGACGCTACTGGGCAGTTGGAGGCAGTCGCCCTCCAACAACAACGGAGGGCGGAGGAGCGACGCTCACAACAACGAGCGGAGCGCCGGGTGGCTAAAGCACAGCAAGTTGGCACAGTAGGGGGCACAGGTGGTGCATCAGCCACTCATCTCGGTCATCTCGGTCAGTCGACCCGTGGCACCTGGGTCTGCCCCGTGACCTCCTGCCAGCAGGCGTTCGACACTTCACGTGGCCTCAAGGTGCACATAGCCTGGCACAAGCGTCGTGGTGACGTCACCGCCACTTAGTGGCGAATGGCGGTTGTTGGTTGTGGTCATCCAAGTGGGGAGTGGTGGGTGTAGTGGTTAGCGCTACGCTGCGCTACAAACCCGGCGACCCGAGTTCGATTCCCGCTCACGGCTAACATCGGCGACGATTATCTGAACCGGTCCTGGACATCCCCTAGGTAGACTCAGCCTCAAATGAGTACCTGGCGCGGTGCGTAATAAGCATCGCCACCGGGGAGACAAAGGCGGCCGGGCGTGGTGCTGGCCACCCACCCCATCGCGTGCCGTTCCGGCTTTCATAGGCGCTCGTAAACAGCACTTGGTCCTAGAGTCTGTTGCAGGCTATACGGGGGATCTTTGTCTTTGTTTTTGGGGGTCATCCAAGGGGGGGGGGGGGAGAAAATTGCCTGGGGCCGTCATTGTATCGCGCCGTCGTCACCGCAGCAGCAGCAGCAGCAGCCTGCCATTAGCCAGCCTCATTAAGGTGTCAGACTTAGCAGCAGTGAGTTGGTGGGGGGGGGGGGGTCCCCCGGAACCTACCGCCGTCCCCTCCCACACACACATACCACATACACCACACACACACACACCACACACATACCACATACACCACACACACACACCACACACATACCACACACACCACACACACACACACGCATATCACACACACACCACACACACACCAGACACACACACACACACCACACACACACACCGCACACACCACACACACACCGCACACACACAGCACACACCACACACACCACACACACACATACCACACACATACCACACACACACCACACCACACACACCACACACACACACCACACACACCACACACACACCCCATACACACACCACACACACACACCACACACCACACACATACCACACACACACACCACACACTCCACACACACACATACCACACACACACACACCACACACATACCACACACACACCACACACACACCACACACAGATATCACACACACACACCACACACACCACACCCCCCCCCCCCCCCACACACACATCACCCCCACACACACCACCCCCCCCACACACACATAACACACACACACACCACCCCCACACACACACACACCCCCCCCCCACACACACACATCACCCCCCCACACACACACACATCACCCCCACACTCACACACATCACCCACACACACACACATCACCCCCTACACACACACACATCACCCCCACACTCACACACATCACCCACACACACACATCACCCCCTACACACACACACACATCACCCCCCCCACACACACACACACACCCACCACCCCCCACACTGGCCCGCCGATGTTATCACTTTCCGCGCTGGAATTTACAAATTATGTCGCGAGGAATCCTTTAATTCGCGTGGGGTTAAGCGCTCGCTCGCTCGCTCGCGTTGGCGGTGTCCATCACCTCCTCCTCGGTACGCACGAACGTGTGGGAGACCCTCCCTCCCCCCACCACCACCCACATCCACCCACCACTCCCCATTCACCCACCAGCAACCACCACCACCCCCATTCATCCACCACCCACCACCATCCACCCACCACTCCCCATTCACCCACCACCAACCACCACCCACCATCCACCCATCACTCCCCATTCACCCACCACCACCCCCCATCCACCACCGCCACCCACCACCACCCCCATATACCCACCACCACCACCACCCACCACCACCACCACCACCCACCACCACCACCCCCCATCCACCACCGCCACCCACCACCACCCCCATATACCCACCACCACCACCACCCACCACCACCAACCACCACCAACAACCACCACCAACCACCACCCACCACCACCACCCCCCATCCACCACCGCCACCCACCACCACCTCCATATACCCACCACCCACCACCACCACCACCCACCACCACCACCACCACCCACCACCACCACCCACCACCACCACCCACCACCACCACCACCACCCATACACCCACCACCCACCCCCACCACCCCCCACCACTACTCACCACCACCACTACCCACCACCACCCACCACCACCCACCCCCACCACCCCCCACCACTACCCACCACCACCACCCCCACCCAACACATTTTTTTGTTCGGGAAAAACAAGCGAGTCGCCACCGTGCCATTATATCAATTACAGCAAAAACGTGGAATTACTGGGGGATTTCACGAAACGCCGCCCGCCGCCCATCAGCCAACAATTCGAATGTCACGCGCCAGGCTGCCACCGCTGCCGCTGTTGCCGAGAGAGAGTGGTGGCGCAGCGGTTAGCGCATCGATCTGTGGAACCCACGGTGTCCAGGAGATGTTAACTACCTCGCCTGGTATGCAGGAGGTCGTGTGTTCCACCATCCTCATCATCACCACGGTGGCTAGGAGATGTTAACTACCTCGCCTGGTATGCAGGAGGTCGTGTGTTCCATCATCATCATCACCACGGTGGCGAGGAGATGTCAACTACCTCACCTGCTATGCAGGAGGTCGTGGGTTCGATCCCGACCCTGACGCCTGCTGTATATTTGGAGTCTGTGTGTCTCTCTCTCTCTCTCCCCCGGTGTTCGCGTGGATTTGGTTTCCCTCCACATTTAGAGTCAACGTCACGCGTTCAGAGTATTTGGGCTGCTATAAAAAAAAAACAATTGTCCTTCCGAAAAAGAGCGATACAGCTCAGCCGGCCTTACCTGGTAAAATATAAAAAGCACACAACACTGTTTAGTCGTAGTAAATAGTCATAATTAATGTTTTTAAGTCTGTCCCTTGGTCGTCAGTGACTGTCCCACTCACCACGTGTCTCTGTGTCTGTGTGTCCGTGTCTGTCCATCCATTTGTCCACACACACCCCGTGTGGACATCCGTTGGCCTACCCACACGCCATGTCCATCCATGTACCCGTCTGTCCACGTGTCCCTTCTTCCACGTGTGTCTGCCCGCGTGCGTCCATCCGTCCGTGTGTTCGTCCGTACATGCGCTTAACCAATCACCACGTCTGTGCGTGCGTCTGTCCCTGTCCGCGTGTCCGTTTTACAACGTGTCTGTGTGTGTGTCCATCCATCCACGTTTCTTCGTGTCTATCCGTGCGTCTATCTGCCTGCGTGTTCGTTTATCTGTGTGTCCGTCTGTCTGTGTGTGTGTCTGTGTGTGTGTGTGTCTGTCTGTGTGTGTGTGTGAGGCCATCCATCCATTACCTCAACTACCGCCACGTCCGTCCGTGCGTTCGTCCGTTCACCCACGTGTGCGTCTGGTCGCGTGCGCGTCACGTCCACCCGTCCACCTGTGCGTCCACGTGTCCGTCCATCTCGTCTCGTGTGCGTCACGTCTACCTGTGCGTCCACCTGCGCATTTACGTGTCCATCCATCTCGTCTCGTGTGCGTCACGTCTACCTGTGCGTCCACCTGTGCGTCCACCTGTGCATCCACGTGTCCGTCCATCTGGTCGCGTGTGCGTCACGTCCACCCGTCCGTGCGCGTGCCCGCCGCCGACTTTCCCCGCCGGCCACAGAAACCCTTCCTGGAGCTGAAGCTGAGCGACACTCTCCGTCGCTCGCGCCGTGCCCCGGGCCTCGACTGCAGCGAGGCGTCCAACGAGTCGCGCTGCTGCCGCTACCAGCTCATCGTCGACTTCGAGGCGTTCGGCTGGGACTGGATCATCGCGCCCAAGCGCTACAAGGCGAACTACTGCTCGGGCCAGTGCGAGAACATGTTCCTGCAGAAGTACCCGCACACGCACCTCGTGCAGAAGGCGAACCCGCGTGGCTCCGCGGGTCCATGCTGTGCACCCACCAAGATGTCGGCCATCTCTATGCTCTACTTCAACGACCAGCAGCAGATCATCTTCGGCAAGATCCCCGACATGGTGGTGGAGCGATGCGGGTGCTCATGAGAGAGAATGAGGAGGATGAGGGAAGAGGAGGAGGAGGGAGGTGAGAAAAAAAAAACGGGGGAAAAAAAAAACGAAAGACGCCACCGCCGAGACTGAGAGATGGGAATGAGGTGGTGGTGGTGGGTTTGGGGGGGGGGGGTGCGAGTGGGGGGCCGGCGTGGGGGGATTGGTGGAGGGGGGGGGGGGTCGCGGTGGTTATTTTCTCCCCCCACGCCGCGAAATTTTTGTCGCCCGGCGCCGGTCGACACGACGATGACGATGTTAGCTGGTATACAAAGAAGTTTTAAAAGAGGTGGTTAGTTTTGGTGGGGTTTTTTTGGGGGGGGGAGGCGGGGCAAGAGGGGGGGGGGTGTTTGTTGAATTTTGTACATTGCTGTTGTTGTTGTTTTAATTTGTTGAAGCGGAGGTCACGGGTCAGCCCCGAACGGGTCACGTGGCCCGCCACCAAACGGCGGCTCGCTCGGCGGATTGTAACGAGCTCCCTTGGTGCCCCTGGAATCTCCCGAACCTTCCCTTCGACTGCTATTTCTTTTGCGGGATGGGTGGCACGGGGTGCTGGAGGTGGGGAGGGCAGGGAGGGAGGGGGGGGAGTTTATATATATTATCTTTTGTTTTCGAAGCGGTCTCGTCTGCTGCTGCTGCTACTGCTGCGAAGTGGACGCCGGGCGTGGAACTCCGACGACGACGAAACGAAAATTCAAATTTCGTATTTTTTTGAGTTTTTTTCGGGCGTTTCGATTTGGCTGTTCTTTACAAACAGGTAGCATGGGCGCGATGAAAATGCCGGCCGATTTGGTGGGGTGGAAAGAGGTTTCAGATTTCTTCTCGATCCGTCTCCCGCAGAGGCATTTATTCAGAATCAGAACCTTTCAGCAAGCAGAGTGTCCTTATTGAGACGGGTGGAATTCGATGACCCTCGGAGCTTCTTGTTTTTCTTCACAATGTTCACTAAATCGAAGCCGTTGTTTGGGATGTTAAGAAAACAAAAATACACGTACATATATAATTGTGCTTAAAATAACACGCCTTCTTTGGCCACTCTGTATGCCCTGGCCGCGGCTGAGTGTGGGCGTAATGGGGGGGGGGGGTGGGGGAGGATCATGTGAAGAAAAAAAACTAAACCCACACACACAAAATCACGGCGCGGCTTGCGCCAATTTGCCGAAGTACGTTGGTTGCCTGTCCGTGCGATCTTCCGCAAAACGGTCAAGTTAGAAGAGAGACACGAGAGGACGTCCTGACTCCTGACTAGGCACCTCTCACATCGACGTACAACGGACGAGTCCGCGGCTCTCGACGACTCTGGCGCTGGGGGTGGGTGCGAAACGACGTCTTCCAGAGCGGCTAAGGACGGTGGCGTATGACCGACCTCTGCCTTCCCCGCTCCCGTGAAACAAAAAAAAATCCAAAGTCCGGTCTGTTCGCACCACCCTTAACCGCACGCAGCGTGGACCTGTAGCGTGACCTTGGGGCCTGGGGGAGGTGGGTAAATAAAAACTCAGGAGGGGTGGGGTGGGGGGATGGAGGGGGTGGGGGAGCACGACGACACAGGCAATGTTAACCTCTCGTCCCGTTCCGATGACGTACGCAGCTTGGCAGGCCGTGCGCAGCAGCCGTCCGGCGCCGAAATCTCGCCCGGTCGGACTTTCTTTTTTTTATTTAGAGAGGCGTAGCAGCAGCTGCAAACAGCAGCAGCAAGCAGCAGCAGCAGCAAGCAGTAGCAGCAGCAGGCAGCAGCAGAAGCAAGCAGCAGTAGCAGCAGTAGCAGCAGCAAGCAGCAGTAGCAGCAGCAGCAAGCAGCAGCAGCAGTAGCAGTAGCAGCAAGCAGCAGCAGCAGTAGCAGCAGCAGCAAGCAGCAGTAGCAAGCAGTAGCAGTAGCAGCAGCAGCAGCAAGCAGCAGCAGCAGTAGTAGTAGCAGCAGCAGTAGCAGCAGCAAGCAGCAGCAGCAAGCAGCAGTAGCAGCAGCAGCAGCAAGCAGCAGCAGCAGCAGCAAGCAGCAGCAGCAGTAGCAGCAGCAGCAAGCAGTAGCAGCTGCAAACAGCAGCAGCAAGCAGCAGCAGCAGTAAGCAGTAGCAGCAGCAAGCAGCAGCAGCAGTAAGCAGTAGCAGCAGTAAGCAGTAGCAGCAGCAGCAGTAGCAGCAAACAGCAGTAGCAGCAGCAGCAAGCAGCAGCAGCAGTAGCAGCAGCAAGCAGCAGCAGCAAGTAGCAGCAAGCAGTAGCAGCAGCAAGCAGCAGTAGCAGTTGCGTTTCAAAGACGTCGTTTCTCACCTCCCAGAACCGTAAGCGACGCGACCGCCTCGCCACTCTACGATGGCTGGCGCTGAGCTGTGCTGCCTGCCCGCATGGCCTTGCGGGTCTCCTCGTGCCCTTGAAGGCACGGGTACGAGTTTTGCCAGTGCTCAAGCATCCTTAGAAGAGAGTAACCCTTGCCACGCGCCCCTCTACCCCCCTACGTCTTGTCGTCACATCATCGCCGGGGTGTTAGACGTCTCGACGGCAAATGTGGCATCGTGGGAGGAGCGCCGTCTCGCGCGGCGTCACGCGCGGGATGTGATCCGCTCAGCGGAGGTGCTGACGACAAAACAAACGAAACACAACAACAGCAACACAAGGAGCCATAGATGAGATGGCTGGGAAAAAAATCCCAACGCAAGTAAGCAAACGCGAATTAGCGGCGTAAACGTCACGTCGCTCAGATTGCAGTGGTCAACACATTTTTCTGGCATAAGGTATTCCAACGGTTCATAAGGTAATTTTGGGGTGCTGATTCTAAATCTGGCATCAGTTTTTGTCTATCACATCAGGTTTTTGAGATATTAAATATTGCATTTTCAATAAAAACTGCAGAAGAAAAATATTAAATAAATGTTGATATCTACATAAAATGATGTTATAAACACACTATCCTAAAAATACAGCACCATCATTTAACACTAAAGCAGTCACTGACTCGCAACAACTTGCAATCATAAGTGACGGAGTTCATTTTGGGTAAAATCAATGAAAATGGGGTATGCCGATAGCATAAAATGAGATGTGATAGAGCAAATCTGAGATCAGATTTGGAATCGGCACCCTGAAATTAGTCTAAAACAGCTGCAAAAGTCCAGGCCAGAAAAAAATGTAATTTTTTTGTTGACCAGTGTAATCGAGACACCAACGCCACCCACCCAACCGATCCACGGACAGCATTTTTACCGCGTGTTTTCCGAATTATAAGATGCCCAGGAGTTTAAGTTTTGCTTTTCTCCCCCTACCGCCCTCCCCCCCACCCCCCCACCCTGTATTTTAAAACAAATAGTCGGGCGTGCATCTCGACTATTTGTTTTTATCTTCTTGGTTCTTTCGGTAAAGTCACGTAGAAGGGAAATAATAAAATAATAATAAAAATAAAACATAATAAAATATAATTAAATTTCGATTTAAAGCTTTCGTGACTGCAGGGATTCATCTTCTTGGTTCTTTCGGTAAAGTCACGTAGAAGGGAAATAATAAAATAATATAAATATTAAACAATACAAAATTCTCACGACGTTTCGACTGCAACACAAGCAATCGTCATCAGGTGTGAAATCCACAGCAAGAACATTTGAAACAAGTAAACCCGTAAAAACAAAGTTTTTCACTCTAAATCCTTTATATGCGTGGCGGCTAGAGTCCTCTCGTCCTCTGGCTTGAGATGGCTGCCACCTATGCGTCAGATGATTGTCTGCCACCATTAAGCAATTGGTAATTAAATATTTAATTTGTTTTCCCTAAACAGTGTAAAATTTTGGAGAAAAAAAATTCACGAACATTAATTGTCTCGCACAACGAAAAATATCAGCTCGATTGGATCACGCGAAGTGGGTTAAAAAACGACCGAAAGATTTGCACGGTCGTAATCAAGCAAGCAAGCAAGCGAACTTAATATAAAGGATTTAAAAAGTGGCGGTTTTTCCTAACGTCAGCACCACGGACAGCAATTTCACACCTGATGATGATTGCTTGTGTTGCAGTCGAAACGTCGTGAGAATTACGTATTGTTTAATATTTATATTATTTTATTATTTCCCTTCTACGTGACGTTACCGAAAGAACCAAGAATATGAATCCCTGCAGTCACGAAAGCTTTAAATCTAAATTTATTTGTTTCCATTCAATTGTTCAAAATCTTCTCGAGGACATCGCTACCCCACCTCTCCCTGCCCCCGCCTGGTCGAAAGCAGCCCGTTCGTAATCATCGACGGTGAAGGCTTTCCATCGCACCGTATTCACCCGACGAAATGACCCCACCAACGTTTGAGGTTGCGACAACACCTTCCCCCGGAGTGTCTTATAATCACGGTTTATACGGCGATGACGACACCCTCCCTCGATAGTAACGCCACCCATAGCGGTGTGCGAGAAAATTCACTCCTCGCCACCGGGGCCGGTTTAAAGTTCCCTTCCTCGTGTGCTGGCCACGGCCAAGTTGGGGATTTTATCGGCGCTCGAGGCGCCTACCGCGAAAGTCACGCGGCGCGTTTGTCCGCGACGATGCCTCCACACGTGGCCGGACCAACAAGGCCACTAGAAAATCCCCAGGAGTTTGGCTCGCGGTAGAATCCGACCCCTTGAAACGGCGTCTCTTCGCTCAGGATTCAAGAACCCGTGCCCTGTGCAGGAACGAAACGGGCTGACAACTTTTTTTTTGTTGTTGTTGTTGTTGAAGTTCTTCCAGAGGGGAAGTTTTTTTTCTGTTGGTGTTTCTTCTGTTTGCTGCAGTTGTCGCGTTTCATGTGGACGGTTATTTGAGCGCGCCAGATGAATCCGTGCCATCGGCAACCTCTTCCAAGTCGGGCTGGAGGGCGCTACTTTTTCTCTTTTCACATTTTATTTTTTTCCGCAGACACCCACACAAATTGCGCCAAACATGGCTGGCTCGTGCCCACCGGCGTGCGGCTTGGTCGGCTGGACTATAAAAAAAATGGGAGAAAAAAAAACGGCGCCGATATGTTTGCCAAAACGCGTTCGCTTTTGCGAGGAAATGCTCTGCACAAAAAAATATTGTGATAACAACACCGCCACAAGCTGGCACGTTACGACGAGACCTCTCTGCCGACGTAATCACTGTACCGCCCCCCCCCTCCCCACCACAGAGGCCCGCGGTGGCTGCCAAGGGAGCGTCTTGAATCGAGTCACGATTTATCGAAATTGTGGGTGGGGTGGGGGTGGGTGGCGGCGACGGCGGTGGGGGCAAAATGTACGTTGAACTTCTTTCGCGCCGTACGTAGCCAACCGTGCAAATCGGAGGTGCGGGTGGAAGTACAACTAAACACAGCAAGCAGTTCTAGAGAAATGAGTTTTCAACCTTGATGATTCAAAAGTGCATAGGCACCCAGCGGCTTCCTAAACTCAGAAGAAAGAGAGCGTTCCAGACGGCCGCAGGAAGCGCGTCTGAAAGCGCCGCGCGATGCGGTGAGGCCGTCTTTGTTCGATGGCCGAGCCAAAAGCTGTCGCTGCTGCTGCTGATGATGCTGCTGATGATGATGATGCTGATGATGATGCTGCTGATGATGCAAATATAACCGGAGTTTGCATGAAGATGTGACGATGGGAGGGGTGGATTGCAGCGCTTGAGCAGCGCAGGCGATTGTGGTGGATCGAGTCCCTGCCACAGGGTGATTCAGTGTTGTGACCAGCAGTGTGGTGGTTGGTGGTGGTAGTGGTGGTGTTCGTGGTGGTGTTCGTGATGTCCTCACTCAAAGTGGGTGGAGGAATCGAGCGAGTGAAGTTGATGCTTCCTGCTACAAGAGAAGAAGTGAAAGAAGAAAAAAAGACGTTTGCCCGAGAATGTTGAAACGTCTTGCGGTGCTGCTGTTCAACGCTTTAGCCACGAAGGGGCTACGCATTGTCACTGCCTGCCTGGAACGAGGAGGGGGGGGGGGGTACGTTCAGGGCCACGATGCATCCTGCGAAGCTAAAACAACTACGAGCAGCCACTTGAGTGTCTATGTGCGGCGTCGAGATCTTAGGACCCGCCCGACACCAAACCGGGCACGCCATCGATCAAGGAAGGGGGGGGGGGTGGGGGGTGTTGAGCCCACGCGGTCTTCCCCGGGGGCAGAGCTGCTAGCCGAGCCCCCCCTCCCCCCGTGGCCTCATCACGGGGCCTACCAGTGCGGCTGCCTGCCACGGCCCACGGCCGCGAACCGTCGCCACGAGTATCGGCAAGCCGCGATGCGATCCCCCCCGTGAAGGCGGGGGAGGGGGAGGGAAAGAGGGAGGGGAGGGATGTTTGGCGAGCCGACTTTGGCCGCAGCGTTCCCGCGCGGCACGCAACTCGGAATTCGGGGACGGTTCGCTGGCACGGTCACCCCCAGCACAGCGGCGCACGCTTGGCACCAGCGGCAATGGTGGTGGTGGCAGCAGTGGCAGTGGTGGTGGCAAGAGCGGTAGTGGTGGTGGCATCAGCGGTAGTGGTGGTGGCATCAGCGGTAGTGGTGGTGGCACCAGTGGTAGTGGTGGTGGCATCAGCGGTAGTGGTGGTGGCACCAGTGGTAGTGGTGGTGGCACCAGTGGTAGTGGTGGTGGCATCAGCGGTAGTGGTGGTGGCATCAGCGGTAGTGGTGGTGGCATCAGCGGTAGTGGTGGTGGCATCAGTGGCAGTGGTGGTGGCACCAGCGGTAGTGGTGGTGGCACCAGCGGTAGTGGTGGTGGCATCAGCGGTAGTGGTGGTGGCATCAGCGGTAGTGGTGGTGGCATCAGTGGCAGTGGTGGTGGCACCAGCGGTAGTGGTGGTGGCACCAGCGGTAGTGGTGGTGGCAGCAGCGGTAGTGGTGGTGGCATCAGCGGTAGTGGTGGTGGCAGAAGTGGCAGTGGTGGTGGCAACAGCGGTAGTTGTGGTGGCAGCAGTAGCAGCAGAAGCAGCAGTGGCAGCAGCGAAAACGGCGGCAGTGGCAGCAGCAGTGGCAGTAGTGGTGGCAGCAGTGGTGACAGCAGCAGCAGTGGCAGCAGCAGTGGCAGCAGCAGCAGTGGCAGCAGCAGTGGCAGCAGAGGTGACAGCAGTGGCAGCAGCAGTGGCAGCAGCAGCAGTGGCAGCAGCAGTGGCAGCAGAGGTGACAGCAGTGGCAGCAGTGGCAGCAGTCCCACCATCGGGCCCGCCTTGCTCGCTGCTCACACGCTCCCGGCGCCCCATCGATTGCCCGACGTTTCGCCGCCTTCCTCTCGACACGGCGATCCGCGCCCCCCAGACGAGGTTGGTTCCGTCAGGTGCGAGAAGGGAGTTCGACGTTCCGTCACCCTCCTCCACCTGCGGAGCGGAGAGAGGACTCGTCCGTTGCTGTCGATGCCTTCCCATCCCCGCTCGGTCTCCGAAGGTGACCCGGGATCGACTCGGCTCCGTCGTGCCGGCTCGGGCGCAGGGAGTTTGCGAGCTCTGGAGAGATGATGGGTCGTGCCCGTGCCCGGGGTTATTGATTCTCAAGTAAACTGCTGAGTTCATCTTCTTGGTTCTTTCGGTAAAGTCACGTAGAAGGGAAATAATAAAATAATAAAAATAAAACATAATAAAATAATTCTCATGACGTTTCGGCCACAACGCAAGCAGCCGTCCTCAGGTGAAGAACAGGTCTGTCGGGAAGACAGCGTCTGCATGAAACACCCCAGGCTTGGAGCGTCTAGTTAAGCTAGGTTGGAGGGGGAAGAGCGCCTTGACAAAATAATATGCATATCAAGAGGAATTTAGCATATTTATGGGAAATGCAGATATGAGATTAGTCACTACTTGTGAAATGCGTAGGAGGTGAGCGGGGGTTTCAAAGTCATATTATGCCCGTGCATTATGCAGGATTACCGAAAGAACCAAGAAGATGAATCACCGCAGTCACGAAAGCTTTAAATTGAAAATGTAACTGCTGAGTAGTTAATTTTAGCAGCTGCAAGGCCCCACTGTGCAGCGGCGTCGCTAAAATTTTTTTGCAGAAGCGACCCTGACCCCTCTCGAGGGAGTCCTTGTTCTGGCCCCCGTAGCTCGGACAAAGATGACCCGGTCGAACGGTCGGCCTCGGGTGAAACGGCCCCGAGTCTATGGCCTGAATCTCCACACCCGCCCCTCCCCCACCTCCCCAACACGACCGCCAAGTGCTTCGTGCAGAAGACACTCATCAGCTGTGATACCCCCCGCAAAGACAAAGATCCCCCGTACAGCCTTCACGGACTGTTGGGGCAAGTGCTGTTAGCGAGCAGCACCTATGCAGGCCGGAAGAGGCACCCCTTCGTGTGCGAGTACAAAGGCCGGTCGCCTAATCTGAGGCTGAGTCGACCTAGGGGAGGCCCAAGACTGATTCAGATAACAACAAATACACATAGAGACCAATAGACTCACACAGAGACCGGCCGCCTTTGTCTCCCCAGTGGCGATGCTTACCACACACCGCACCAGGTTCTTATTTGAGGCCGAGTCGACCTAAGGGAGGCCCAGAACCGGTTCGGATAATCGTCACCGGTGGTTGCCGAGCAGGAATCGAACTCGCGTCGCTGGCTTTCATAGCGTTAGCCGCTGCGCCACCGCTCCCCACGCACACATCGTCCAGCAGAACTTCGTTGTCAGATTATCTGCCTCGGGTCCCAATTAACCGCCCGTGCGCGGTTAAAGAATGTCTGCCTCGTGATTGTAGATTGGTTTTATATAAATAGTGTGTGTGTCGAAGTAATTGTTAAAGGTGGCAACCCCACAATTCCTTGCTCGCGCCACTCATCCACTCACTCACTCACTCACCCACTCATCCACTCACTCACTCGCCGATCCACCCACTTACTCATTCACTCACTCACTCAGTCACCCACTCATTCACTCACTCACTCACCCACTCATTCACCCACCCACTCATCCACTCACTCACATTTTCATCCACTCACTCAACCCACTCGGTCACCCACTAATTCCCCCACCCACTCATCCACTCACTCGCCGATCCACCCACTTACTCATTCACTCACTCACTCGGTCACCCACTCATTCACTCACTCACTCACCCACTCATTCACCCACCCACTCATCCACTCACTCACATTTTCATCCACTCACTCACCCACTCGGTCACCCACTAATTCCCCCACCCACTCATCCACTCACTCGCCGATCCACCCACTTACTCATTCACCCACTCACTCACTCACTCACCCACTCGGTCACCCACTCATTCACTCACTCACTCACTCACTCACCCACTCACCCACCCACTCATCCACTCACTCACATTTTCATCCACTCACTCATCCACTCGGTCACCCACTAATTCCCCCACCCACTCATCCACTCACTTACTCACCGATCCACCAATTCACTCGGTCACCTACTCATTCACCCACTCAATGGTGCAGGGGAAACAGGCTGAGTCTTTAGCGAAGAGCCTAAAGCCCGATGAGTGAACTCGCCTGTCTAGCCACCAGTGGCAGCAGCAGCAGCAGGGCTTTAGATAGTCTTGGCTCACCACGTTCAGCGGCTCGGTCACCCCAGGCGCAGTCACTCACTCACCCGCTCACTCACTCATTCACCCACTCACTCAAGCACCCACTCATTCACTCACCCACTCACTCACCCACCCACTCATTCACTCACCCACTCACTCACTCACCCACTCACTCACTCACCCACTCATTCACTCACCCACTCACTCACTCACCCACTCACTCACCCACTCACACACTCACTTACCCACTCACTCAAGCACCCACTCACTCACTCACCCACTCACTCAAGCACCCACTCACTCACACACTCACTCACCCACTTACCCACTCACTCACTCACCCTCGGTCACCCCAGGTAACAGAGTTCTCGACACGTGGGACGGGGATGCGGATCAGCAGACGGCAGGGGTCGTGACGGTGCGCGCGCGCGGACGGTGCATCAGCTGTTGAATGTAAAGCCGCGCGAGGCCATTTAGACGCCTCGCTCGCCTGTCAGCAGCAACACTTTAAAACGGGACCGACATTGCCCTGGAAACCAATGCGGAGACGTTATTTGTTGAGGGGCAATGCGCTCACGGGATGAGGTTCACGCGATAATGGGATGAAGGTGTAAATCCACACTCTGCTGTACCGCTTTCTCCTGCCCAGCCAATGGGAACGGCGCCTCCTTGACACCCATAGGGAGTGTGGAACAGATGGATACTAGTCCACACTCTGCTGTACCGCCTTCTCCTGCCCAGCCAATGGGTACGGCGCCTCCTTGACACCCATAGGAAGTGTGGAACAGATGGATATTAGTCCACACTCTGTTGTACCACCTTCTCCTGCACAGCCAATGGGTACGGCGCCTCCTTGACACCCATAGGAAGTGTGGAACAGATGGATATTAGTCCACACTCTGTTGTACCACCTTCTCCTGCCCAGCCAATGGGAACGGCGCCTCCTTGACACCCATAGGGAGTGTGGAACAGATGGATACTAGTCCACACTCTGCTGTACCGCCTTCTCCTGCCCAGCCAATGGGTACGGCGCCTCCTTGACACCCATAGGAAGTGTGGAACAGATGGATATTAGTCCACACTCTGTTGTACCACCTTCTCCTGCACAGCCAATGGGTACGGCGCCTCCTTGACACCCATAGGAAGTGTGGAACAGATGGATATTAGTCCACACTCTGTTGTACCGCATTCTCCTGCCCAGCCAATGGGTACGGGCACAACTCCTTCTCGACGCCTGCCCAACGGGTGAAAATGGAGTCACGGAACATCTGTTGCGGTAATCCAACAACCCTCGCCGGATTACAGGCCACGAGCAGAGTAGCCACCGCTGCCTCCACTCTCAAGTAGCTGTGGGTTTCACCACATGGCCTCGCGAGGGCCACTGTTGGGCTCCCTGGTGGCCTTGAGTGTGGCCCCTGACGTGCGGTCCCCCCCCCACCCCACCCCATCATCGTCATCGTAGTACTGCCGTCAATCCCCAACAATGGTTTCAAAACTCACACCGATGATGTTCTCGTCGACAAAAGTGACCCACCCCTCCCCAACCAAACCCCATCTCTGAAAATGAGTTAGGATCTGTGCGAGTTCGACAGTTTTGAGGCTGGGCACTGTAAGGCCTTAACAGGAGCTTTCCCCAAAAAATAATACGAATAATGATGATAACAGTTGCTGACAGCGGTGACGAGACGGCCACCTCCCCCCCCACCCTCCCCTGTGCACACCTTTGCCACAGGTGCCAGAGGAAAGGCAGGTGCGTGCGGTGGTAGCGAGATAACTTTTTTTTGTAATTTGCTCATTTGTGTACAGCCGTAGAATGTGCGGTACAAGGGGGGGGGGGGGCTGCGTAACACGGCGGTGATGAGCGGATAGGTGTGGCGATGAGAGGTGTGGAGAGAATTAAGGGGTGGAGAGATGCGTTTTTTTTTCACACGGACTACGCCGAAGCCGGCTTTGAAACGAGTGGAGATTGTTCAACGTCGCTGTTGGGGGTAGACGGGTCGATGTGTTTAGGTGGCAGCGACGTCCTTGTCGCGGTCCGGGAAGTGACTCGGGGGTGACTGACTGGGAAGTCTGAAATAAAACGTGGCGCGGAAAAGCGCTGCGTTAGATTGAACCAGAAACAGGAAGCCGAGATGCGATGGTTGGTGGATACACGTGGGCAGGGTGGAGGAGGAGGGGGGGGGTAGGTTACTGAGACAAGCATCGGAGGATCAACGACCAAAGGAAAGAGAAGACCTATGGCCAGACGCTGCTGCTGCTGCTGGTTGTGATGGTGGTGCTGATAGGACTTTGTCGAATGGTCCCTCGAAGGTCGTGGACTAATTGACGTTTCGGCATCTCGCGAAAGGGGGAAGCAATTGCCGGTGGTGCGGTGGCACCAACAGCGATGGCTGCGATGACCCCTTGACTTTGATACTACCTACGTGTGTGTGCGTGTGTGTGTGTGTGCGACACGTCTTTGCATTGCGATATCTGTTAAGCGTTATTTGTTGTAGTAATCATTGTTGCCGTCGAGAATGATAGCAAGCGAGGCCCACGGCGTCGCTAACCGTTAGTTTTGTTATTTATTTCGTCGCCTCTGAACGCTGTTGGCGCCATTTTCGTCCTCGCCACGTGGCTCTGGTGGGTTTTAAACCCAGCCTCGGTTGTTGGACCAGTCCGACTCTTGCCGATGAGACCCTGCGGGGTGGTGACACCGATCGCTTATTGCTCGCTCGCTTAAACGACCGCTCCTGGACACATTTTGCAACGAACAAAAAAAGAGGCGACGGATGACAGGCCCGGGTTAGACCGAGCACATTTTCTTGTTTGAAAAGATATTTATTGAAACGTCGGATTACCCTCACGTTTTCCTTTCTTTCTTTGGGTACGGCGTCCGACGGGCTTTGTCCTGTCGCTCGCATCAGGAACACAAAGCAAGAGAGAGGGGGGAAGTAGAAAAAAACAATCTAATAATCCAATAACATCGACGAATACATCGGGCAAATGTTCACGGGAGTCAGTGGGGGGTGGAGGCTGTTGCGATGAGGATTAGAGGTCGGAAAAGCCAGCGGTATAATGTACCTTACGTCAAAACAACAGGATTATTTCGATTTAAAGCTTTCGTGACTGCAGGAATTCATCTTCTTGGTTCTTTCGGTAAAGTCACGTAGAAGGGAAGTAATAAAATAATAAAAATAAAACATAATAAAATAATTCTCACGACGTTTCGGCCACAACGCAAGCAGCCGTCCTCAGGTGAAGAACATGTCTGTCGAGAAGACAAACTCTAAATGACACGTCTTAGGCTTGGAGTGTCTATTTAAGCTGTTAAAATAGACACTCCAAGCTTAAATAGACACTCCAAGCCTAAGACGTGTCATTTATCGACAGACATGTTCTTCACCTGAGGACGGCTGCTTGCGCTGTGGCCGAAACGTCGTGAGAATTATTTTATTATGTTTTATTTTTATTATTTTATTATTTCCCTTCTACGTGACTTTACCGAAAGAACCAAGAAGATGAACAAGATTATTATTCAGTCAAATCTCCATCCCGAGTAGCAGCCAAACGATTCGTTGACTCACAACGGAGCCACCGGCTTCAAGCCCCGCAGGAATAGTCGGCAGGCTTTAGCTCAACGATCTGCGTAAATTTGTTTTTGCGGTTGTGCCGTATGCAGTCCTTTGGATGCACGTCTTCTGGGGTGGGAGTAGGGGGTGCTTGTGCCCGCGCGTTGTTCGGCACGATGTCCGACGTTTCGCTCTCTGCGCTACCTCGCAGCATTTTGGGAACTCTCGATTCGTGAAGCTCCCCACTCATTCTCTTTTTATTTGACCCAGTTAAGGCCCCCACCAAGCTATCTATATGCAGGAACTCCTCTTTAACACGCAGGCTTTCGCGACCAATATTATTCAATATTATTCATAATATAGTTGTTGTTTTTTGGGTCAGATCGGGTTATTTATAAAGAAGTCAATTAATTTGTCCTTTGAAACCGGACACGTTTTTTTACTGTTTGGTCGTGTCGGGTGGTGGAGGGTTACGACACATTTATAAATAACGCGATCTGACCCAAAAACCTTTATTATGAGGAACTCCTCTACTTACGAAAATTCGACTTACGAACTTGCAGAGATACCAACAAACCTGTCTGGTTGACCGTTCGGACCGAGAGTCGTAAGTTCAACCACCACGCAATAGACGGTGACGGTGGCATCTACATCTGCAGAACGTGAAGAACCAGTGGCATCTACATCTGCAGAAAGTGAAGAACCAGTGGCTCTACATCTGCAGAAAGTGAAGAACCAGTGACATCTACATCTGCAGAAAGTGAAGAACCAGTGGCTCTACATCTGCAGAAAGTGAAGAACCAGTGGCATCTACATCTGCAGAACGTGAAGAACCAGTGGCATCTACATCTGCAGAACGTGAAGAACCAGTGGCATCAACATCTGCAGAACGTGAAGAACCAGTGGCATCTACATCTGCAGAACTTGAAGAACCAGTGGCATCTACATCTGCAGAACGTGAAGAACCAGTGGCATCTACATCTGCAGAACTTGAAGAACCAGTGGCATCTACATCTGCAGAACGTGAAGAACCAGTGGCATCAACATCTGCAGAACGTGAAGAACCAGTGGCATCTACATCTGCAGAACTTGAAGAACCAGTGGCATCTACATCTGCAGAACGTGAAGAACCAGTGGCATCTACATCTGCAGAACTTGAAGAACCAGTGGCATCTACATCTGCAGAACTTGAAGAACCAGTGGCATCTACATCTGCAGAACGTGAAGAACCAGTGGCATCTACATCTGCAGAACGTGAAGAACCAGTGGCATCTACATCTGCAGAACGTGAAGAACCAGTGGCATCGACATCTGCAGAACGTGAAGAACCAGTGGCATCTACATCTGCAGAATGTGAAGAACCAGTGGCATCTACATCTGCAGAACGTGAAGAAGCAGTGGCATCAACATCTGCAGAACGTGAAGAACCAGTGGCATCTACATCTGCAGAACGTGAAGAACCAGTGGCATCTACATCTGCAGAACGTGAAGAACCAGTGGCATCTACATCTGCAGAACTTGAAGAACCAGTGGCATCTACATCTGCAGAACGTGAAGAACCAGTGGCATCTACATCTGCAGAACTTGAAGAACCAGTGGCATCTACATCTGCAGAACTTGAAGAACCAGTGGCATCTACATCTGCAGAACGTGAAGAACCAGTGGCATCTACATCTGCAGAACGTGAAGAACCAGTGGCATCTACATCTGCAGAACGTGAAGAACCAGTGGCATCGACATCTGCAGAACGTGAAGAACCAGTGGCATCTACATCTGCAGAATGTGAAGAACCAGTGGCATCTACATCTGCAGAATGTGAAGAACCAGTGGCATCTACATCTGCAGAACGTGAAGAAGCAGTGGCATCAACATCTGCAGAACGTGAAGAACCAGTGGCATCGACATCTGCAGAACGTGAAGAACCAGTGGCATCTACATCTGCAGAATGTGAAGAACCAGTGGCATCTACATCTGCAGAACGTGAAGAATCAGTGGCATCTACATTTATAGAACGTGAAGAACCGGTGGCATCTACATCTGCAGAACGTGAAGAACCAGTGACATCTACATCTGCAGAACGTGAAGAACCAGTGGCATCGACATCTGCAGAACGTGAAGAACCAGTGGCATCTACATCTGCAGAACGTGAAGAACCAGTGGCATCTACATCTGCCAGGAGCTAATACAACTTTTAAAGCCATTCCCCGTGTTTAGTGTACACGACGTACAACGTGTTTGGAATCGACAGCAGTAAAGTTGGACTTACGAACAAATCGACTTATGAACAGACCTATTGAAAGTAGAGGAGTCCCCATACAGCTTTTTTTTCAGAAGCGACCTGGCATATCGCAAATGATATGATGGTTCAACGGAAGCGGCTTATCGCGTGGACACTGATGCCGGACATCGTTGCGGTACGTTACAAGGGACGCAGCCACCGATAAAAAAAACACTTTGTAACGGCTACAATGGCCCGTTCCCGTTGCAGTCTGGATCAGGAATCAGAATATTTATTTATACCGGAGGAGGAATCCGATGATCTATGAAGCTCTTTTGTCACAGATGCTCAGTTTAGGGGCACGGGGTATGAACTTTACAACAAGAATCAGAAACAAAAACACGGCAGTAGTGATATGCAAATTCTTTTGTCAAGGCGCCCTTCCCCCCTTCCAACTCAGCTTAAATATACGCTCCAAGCGTGGTGGTGTTCCATTCAGACGCTGTCTCCCCGACAAACCTGGTCTTCACCTGAGGACGGCTGCTTGCGTTCTGGCCGAAACGTCGTGAGAATTATTTTATCGTGTTTTATTTTTATTATTTTATTATTTCCCTTCTACGTGACTTTACCGAAAGAACCAAGAAGATAAATCACCCAAACACAGACAAATTTAACTTAACTATCCCAATCCTACCGGGCAAAGCCCAAACAAAATCAACCCAGTGGCCCTCGAACCTCGCCAAACATCGAAGGGGACAGACCCGGTTCGTTTCAGCAAGTCTGCGCCGCTGTCCCCCGAAACAGCTTTTTGTTCGTGAAAATCTGGAGAGAGAGAAAAAAAATCCACACCGGTTACAAAAAAAAATTACGCGAGCCAATGTGAACAATGGGCGGGGCTACTTTTATAGTTGGTGGGGAACCTGAACAATAGGCGGGGCTACCTGAATAGTTGATGGGGGACCTGAACAATAGGCGGGGCTACTTTAATAGTTGGTGGGGAACCTGAACAATAGGCGGGGCTACCTGAGGAGTGGGCGGTGGCCACATTGGCAGTGGGTGGGGCTGGCCTAGAGGGGGAGGGGCTGCCAGCATCACCACGTGTTGAGGGTTGAGCCTGCCAGAAAAAATTCGGTCGATTGTTTAACATCAAGACTCGGTTCATTAAATGAGCAGCTTTTCGTCAAAAAAGGAAATATAGTTCGAATGCGTGAGTGTTGAATTTTTATGAATTTCTTAGTGGTTTTTTTTTGCTGGGCTCGTTCTCACATACACACATTAATATCCAAACCATACTCTTAGCCATCGCAAATGCAATTTGAATGATGACAAGACACGAACTGCACTTGCATCGTACGTTTGGACATTTCCAGAAAACATCACATTTTTAGGTTTTTTCGGTAAAGTCACGTAGGTAAAAAAAATTAAAATTAATATTATTTTTATTTTATTTTACTTTTATTAAATTTGTATGTTTTACCTACGTGACTTTACCGAAAAAACCCAACAATATGAATCCTTGCAGTCACGAAAGCTTCAAATCTAGAAAGAAAACATCACGTTGATCTCTTGGGGGTTGTGGGGGTGGCGGTGTCTGTAACTAATAATCAACGCATACTCTCTTACATTATTTACAAAGCATCTGTCAATGTTGAACGCCACTCCCGCATGATACACCGGTTAACGAGAGGGGGGGGAGTGGAGTGGTTTGTAAAATGTTGTTTGCGTGCGCGCGCATTGTCAATGGGCGGCAGTTTCCGAATGTGGCGTGCCGTTTAAAAGGCCCGCGCGGGATTTTAAGACTTTTCAACTCACGTTCAGTGACGGCTTCCGTTTGCGCCGATACATTGTTCCGTTACGAAATTGTTGTTTGCACTATAGAAGCACTATTGGGAAGGGGGGGGGAGGGGGGAGGTAAACAATGTCTTAGAGGTGGAACAAATAAATAAGTAAAGAAAACAAATGTAAAGCACGATACGACTTAAAATAAATCAAACTATTGTACTTATCTGTACATTTTATAGTCCTATGTGTGGACAGAGTAAAAGTCTCTCTCTCTCTCTCTCGAAATGTTGTATGTACAAATGTAATAAAAGTGATGAATTTCTCTGTGCTTGCGTTGATCGCGTCGTCGATGGGAAGTTGGGGGTGGGCGCGTGGTGGTGGCACTGGGGTTTGGAGTGCCACTGCGCTTAGCGCCACCACTGCACTACAAACCCTGGGTGGGCACGAGTTGGATTCCCAGCCGAGGCTCGAGTCTTGGGGGGAAAACCCTTTGCGAGAAACATCGGTGGCGAATTCTCCGATGCCCCATTGGATCGCACCACGCATTGGCTTCAACGATGTCGGATGTTTCGCTCCACGTGCTCAGAGGAGTGTTTTTTCTTGTATGTATGTATGTATGTACGCTGGACTTCTTTTGCACCGTACGTAGCCTTAAAGCAGTGGTTCTTGACCTGGGGTGTACGCTGCACCACCTGGGGGTACGAGATGCCCTTTTGGGGGTGCGAGACATGGCCGGATTTGTTTAGAAGGTATTTAATCGAAAGCATAAAGTGAGCATAGGCACGTAAGTGTAACTACTTTAGATTTGAAGCTTTCGTGACTGCAAGGATTCATATTCTTTGGTTTTTTCGGCAAAGTCACGTAGGTAAAACATAAAAATTTATAAAAGTAAAATAAAATAAAAATCACGACGTTTCGGAGGCAACACAAGCTTGAAGACGGAAGCTTGTGTTGCCTCCAAAGTCTGTCACCCACGGTGAACGACTTTGACTTAACACCAAGAATACGGACACAGACATCACTCTGGGAATAGAGGGACCGCGTAGCGCACAAAAGCGACACCGGTACATCGTGCTCTCACGGCACCTCCCGGGGCTTGTGAGCATCCCCACACCCGCCCGGGACCTCTCACCAGAGGTTACTCCGGAATAGGAGAGAGATCACCCAAGATGGAGAATTCTATACGTGAAGCTTTCGTGACTGCAAGGATTCATATTCTTAGGTTTTTTCGGTAAAGTCACGTAGGTAAAAAAAAATAATTAATAAAAGTAAATAAAAATAAAATAAAAATCACGACGTTTCGGAGGCAACACAAGCTTCCGTCTTCAGGTGGAACTGTCACAGCATGATAGTTGTAACAGTCACAGCACGATAGCTGTATCACGATAGCTGTATCACTTGATACAGCTGTCGTGGCTGTGACTGTTCCACCTGAAGACGGAAGCTTGTGTTGCCTCCGAAACGTCGTGATTTTTATTTTATTTTTTATTTCACTTTTATTAATTCAATTTTTTTACCTACGTGACTTTACCGAAAAAAACCTAAGACTACAAGATGAAGAAGTTGGTTTCCAGTGCCATCTAGTCTACACTTTTCCACCTCCTCCACCAACTCCAGCCCCTCCCCTCCCCCCCCCCCCCCCAAGTGATGTGACATTCCACGCCCCAATAGCGATTGTCCATTGCCAAGGTTCAGTCTGTCCCACTCCCTGCCATATTGGCATCGCACCCGCCATCCTCACCCATCGTCCTGCGAGTGGTAGGACGGTGCCACGTTGTCATTTCGAACTGGGCTACGTCGGTCAGCCGGCCACCAGTCGCGTTCCCGTGGACATCACGCCCATGCCTGGCTCCTCGGGGGGTGTGTCCCGGTTTACCTAGTCCGATTTGTATATTTCAGAACCATTCATAAGGGGATGTTTTTCGGACCGTTATTTGTCTGGGGAGGGGGTGAGGGAGAACCGGAGGACCCGGAGAAAAATCTACGAGGCCACGGGGGGAGATAGAGAGAGAGAGAAACTCCAAATATACAGCAGCAGGCGTTAGGGTCGGGACCGAACTCACGACCTCCTGCATACCAGGCGAGGTAGTTAACATTTCCTAGCCACCGTGATGATGATGAGAGAGAGAGACACGCAAACTCCAAATATACAGCAGGCGTCAAGGTCGGGACCGAACCCACGACCTCCTGTATACCAGGCGAGATAGTTAACATCTTCTAGCCACCGTGATGATGATGAGAGAGAGAGACACGCAAACTCCAAATATACAGCAGCAGGCGTCAGGGGTCGGGACCGAACCCACGACCTCCTGTATACCAGGCGAGGTAGTTAACATCTCCTAGCCACCGTGATGATGATGAGAGAGAGAGACACGCAAACTCCAAATATACAGCAGCAGGCGTCAGGGTCGAGACCGAACCCACGACCTCCTGTATACCAGGCGAGGGAGTTAACATCTCCTAGCCACCGTTGCACCAATTCGGGTTTATCTCCGCATGTGTAGCAGCTGCTGTGTGATTGAACCCTCATCCTCCTTCACATAAGGCGAGAGGTCAACATCTCAATCCACTGCTGGATGAAGTGCCACCCCAAGCCGCCCGCATTACCTCTATCGATCCTGCGATGCGACAAACCGTCAGACAAACTGTGCGTGCAACTCATCGCTCCGTCTCCGCAGCGGAGGACCCGTCGCACGCGAGGATTGATCACCCTGACTGACGCAACCGCGCAGAATTTCCCGATCGGCTTTTCTCTCCGTCAGTTTAACACACAGTAGTAGTAGCAGTAGTGGGTTTTCGAGATCAATGTTATCCATAATAGAGGTATTTTTGGGGTGCGGGGGATGGGGTTATAGCGCGTAAATTTTATAAATGTGTCGTTAAACCCGCCACCACCCGAAACAGCCAATTAGTAAGGTTTGTCACGTAAAAAAACGAGCCAATTCTTAATTATAATATTTATAGGGGAGACACATCCCCCCCCCAATATTCAAATATGCTCAAAATGCCCCCCCCCCACCAATATACTGCTATAAACAATATTTTTTTTATTCTAATTGCTACGCTATGTAAATAAAAACAACAATTTGCTAAACCTTGGCCACAATATCTAGACTCGTCTTCATATAAATCAATGCATAGATTTCTGTTCATATGATTGAGATTATGGTTGTACTTTATAAATCCCTAATCTCTGCCATTACACACAATGAAACAAGAAAAGGTAAAAAAGAAAAAAACAGAGCAATGTAATACAATACACTATTAGACATTATTGTAAAAAATAAATGAAAAGTCCATCCCATGTGTTAGTGAATTTTTTAATATTTTAGTCAGGAAATTAGTTTTCATATTTAGATTTTTTTTTTCTGGGGGGGGGGACCCCTAGACCCCCTGGAAAATTTAGCCCCCCCCCAATGTTGACTCTATGGCTACGCCCTTGGTAACCCCACAATATTTTCCATTCGAATTACTGTGACGTTTCGCCCCGGCAATTACAACAACAACAACAAGAACCAGTCTCGTCAGGCTACGGCCATAAATTGTAGAGAAATCCTCCTCGGGTTCCTCTCTGTTACCGTCACTTGGCCGGCATGGTGTGAAGTGCTCCAGAGTCAAGAGCCCCGTTTGTGTCGTTGCCACAATCGGCCCTTCTTCAAGGGGTCTCCTCGAGCAATTCTATGGCGAAGGCGCGGGCAGTGAGCGAAAGAGAGAGAGCGAGCCCGCGTGTGCGTGCCGACTCACACAAAGACAAAGACCCCCCTCCCACCCCATAGCCTTCGACTGAATGCAGGGGCAAGTGGCGCCAGCGTGTAGCAGCGCCTACTAAGATCGGTGCTGTGGTGCGGCGAGAGGGGGTGGGTGGCCAGCACCTCGCCCAGCCGCCTTTGTCTCTCCCCTACACCGCCGTGTTCATTCGAGGCCAATACAAAATTACATGGGCGTAAATCTCCCCCCGTACGGCCTTGACAGACTGCTGGGACTAGTGGAGATGCCAGTCGAGAGGGCCGAGTGCACGATAAGAGTTGGGACGCCGTGTAGTTGTTGAAAAAAAAAGTTGTCACGGTGCGATCGCATGCCAGCGATGCGCAGCAGCGACGAGAGAGCGGGTCAAAACTGCCCATTAAATGCGAACTAATCAGCTTTGGTGTTCATCAGGATGGCGAATTTGGAGACGCGACCGCATTGAGGTCAGTCAATTTATTCTAGATTTGAAGCTTTCGTGACTGCAAGGATTCATTGCTCTTAGTTTTTTCGGTAAAGTCACGTAGGTAAAAACATGAAATTAAAATTAATAAAATAATAAAAATCACGACGTTTCGGAGGCAACACAAGTCTCCGTCATCAGGTGGGACCGTCACAGCCAGATTTGCTGTATCAAGTGAGGCCTCAGATTTGCTGTATCAAGTGAGGCCTCACTTGATACAGCAAATCTGGCTGTGACGGTCCCACCTGATGACGGAGACTTGTGTTGCCTCCGAAACGTCGTGATTTTTATGGTTTTATTTTTTATTAATTTTAATTTCATTTCTTTTACCTACGTGACTTTACCGAAAAAACTAAGAGTATGTCAGTCAATTTAACGTGTGGTAGGCTTTCGCGACCAATATTTTCCAATAACAGAGAGAGTTTTTTTTGGGTTAGAGAGCGTAAATATAAATGTGTCGTTAAACCCGCCACCACCCGGCACAGCCAATTAGTCAGGCTTGTCATTAAAAAACAAAACATGCCAATTTGTTACTAGTAAATGTTGCGGGTTTACTTCCCAACACACGGGTTAGTGCTGTACTTGTGACGAATTGGCCACGTTCTGTTCACGTGACAACCCCTTACCAGTTGGGCTGTGTCGGGTGGTGGGCGGGTTTAACGACACATTTATTTATTCACACGATCTAACACAAACATGCCGGTGTTGCCGCACCCACATTGTGTTCACGAACCCAGGACCGCCTCGGGCTTGCCAGGAGCGGTGAGTCTTTGCTCGGTTTCACCCCACCCCCTACACCTTCGCGTTCCGCCACTTTTGCTCGACACAGACCGCAAGACGTGCGAAAGCGTTCTCCCACACGTGCCTCCGATCAATGCGGTTGGCGAAAGTTGTTGGAGCGAAACGTTCTCAAGTTCAAGTTCATTTATTAGACAGAGCCCTGTGAGCCATTCGGCTCTTGAATCGGGTGCAACCGCAACAAACAAAAAACAAAAACATGAACAAGAAAACATCTTAAAGTGAATATGTGACTAAGTGCAAACAGAAAATCCAAGGAAAGACAGGAAAATATTGCAGAAAAAGCACCGTACACCAACGCTGTGTGCAAAAATCGCAGTGGGATGCAAGTCAAAGAACAACAACAACAACAACCACAAGACAACTTAGATTAAGGCCATCAGTCTTACTCCGTACTACAACAAACAAACATGACTAAACCAGAAAACGTTTCTAAATCACCAAAATAAAGCAACGAAACAGTGATCATAGGAACTAATTCTAGATTTGAAACTTTCGTGACTGCAAGGATTCATACTCTTAGTTCTTTCGGTAAAGTCACGTAGGTAAAAAATTAAATGAAAATTAATAAAATATAATTTCATTTTTTACCTACGTGACTTTACCGAAAGAACTAAGAGTATCATAGGAAGTGACGGAATTTTCACAATAAACGATGTAAACAACACGTACTACCAAAAACCCTGCAGCCACAGCTGGCTGCATGAGTCACTCCACAACAGCAGCAGGAGCATCAATAGGAGTATTGCAATTTTTCAATGCACCTTTAAGATCAGAAACGTGCGAAGGCACGGCACGCGCAACGACGACTCGTTTCTTGGCCGCCTGCCTTCGGCAAGGTGTCGCGTCTGTTCTCCACGGTTTGACGTCTGATGATACGTCCCCGGATCACGGGAAGTTTATCTTGAATAGATTTTTGATGACCGGGTGGGGGGGGGGTGGAAGAGAGGGACTCGTTCCGTACACTCTGCGCATTGATCCCTAGACAACCAGGAACGGTGCAGCTCCCCATGCTTCGGGGGAGGGGAGAAATAAAATATATTTTTTTTAAGCAAACAAACGACGCAGTGCCAAGTTTGTTTTTGTTATTCATTTTGTGTTATTCGTAAATGTTTCATTTGACGTCCGTTGCGTCCACAAACGGTGTGTTTCTTTATTGATGAAACCCGACTCAAGCTTCAAGGCTCATACTCTTTGGTTCTTTCGGCAAAGTCACGTAGGTAAGAAAATAAAATGAAATAAATGAAAACAACTAATTTAAGTCACTGTAGCGATTTTGGCTGTGACGGTTCCACCTGAAGCCGGACGCTTGCGTTGCCTCCGAAACGTCGTGATTTCATTTAGTTGTTTTCATTGATTTTTTTTTACCTACGTGACTTTACCGAAAGAACCAAAGACTATGAATCCTTGCAGTCACGAAAGCTTCAAATCGAGCTTCAAAGCTCACAAGCAACTTCAAAATCGACTGCAACTGAACTGAATTTGAGCTCTGCGATGGGAGGGGGGCGGGGACGTGCCCCCCCCCCCCACCTCTCAAACAACAACAACAACATTTGTATTTTTTCGATTTAAAGCTATCGTGACTGCAGGAATTCATCTTCTTGGTTCTTTCGCTAAAGTCATCACGTAGAAGGGAAGTAATGCAATAATATTATTTTATTATGTTTTATTATTTTATTATGTTTTATTTTTATTACTTCATTACTTCCCTTCTGCGTGACTTTACCGAAAGAACCAAGAAGATGAATCGCCTTTGTGTTGCACGCCCCTCCACCACCCGCAACTGCTTCAGCGGCGCTCCGGTGTGCACTGGACACTGACGATATCCACAACAACAAAACATCAAACTCGCATGGGGGTCGTGATGTGTGTGTGGGGGCGTGCGTGGGGGGGGGAGCACGGGGGAGGGGGTGAATTAATCTCCCCCCACCTCCACCCACCACCCCCCGGACCCACTATCAAGAGATACGCAGCGATCCGTCTCAATGAGGCTATGCAAATGGGAGCGGGTTATATATATTCCGCGATGAAGTCTAAATGGCTCGTATTTCACCGCACTCGGATGACCGCCGAGCGAATTTATCAAGAGCGCAGGCGGCGGTCCGTATCTGGGGCTGCTCGTGAAACGGGGGTGGGGGGGGGCAATTTAAGCAATTGAGGAGCCCCCCCCCCTACCCCCGTGATGAGAACAATGACGCACGAAACATTGGCGGCGATAAATTTTAACGGAGGGCATCGAACCGTGTGCGGATTAGAAACCTGCCACTGGTCGTTGAACTCGCAGAAGATGAATCCGCGCTTTTAACCCTCGACATTATTATTATGTTACTATGTTTTAGTTGTATTATTTTATTACTTCCCTTCTACGTGACTTTACCGAAAGAACCAAGAAGATGAATCCCTGCAGTCACGAAAGCTTTAAATCGAAATTTAATTATATTTTATTATGTTTTATTTTTATTATTTTATTACTTCCCTTCTACGTGACTTTACCGAAAGAACCAAGAAGATGAATCCCTGCAGTCACGAAAGCTTTAAATCGAAAAATAAACTATTGAATTAAAAAAAAAAGAAAATTCCCGGGGTAAGGCTCCTCACATCTTAGCTGCTATGGAGCTATATTTCAGTAAGCGATGTTGCCGTCACAAACGATAGCTCAACAAAGTTCGGCGGCTCATCGTCAGCATCATCGCGTGGAAATCGATCAGCAGCCAGATAGATGCTCTGAGCGTGCGGTGACGTCAATTGTAAATGTGGACGGAGAGAAAAACCCAGAGGACCCGGAGAAAAATCCACGCGACCACGACGTGGAGAGAGACACGCAAACTACAAATATACAGCAGCAGGCGTCAGGGTGGGGATCGAACCCACGACCTCCTGCATACCAGGCGAGGTAGTTAACATCTCCTAGCCACCGTGATGATGAGAGAGAGAGACACACAAACTCCAAATATACAGCAGCAGGCGTCAGGGTCGGGATCGAACCCACGACCTCCTGCATACCAGGCGAGGTAGTTAACATCTCATAGCCACCGTGATGATGATGAGAGCGAGAGAGAGACACACAAACTCCAAATATACAGCAGGCGTCAGGGTCGGGATCGAACCTACGACCTCCTTCATACCAGGCGAGGTAGTTAACATCTCATAGCCACCGTGATGATGATGAGAGAGAGAAACACGCAAACTTCAAATATACAGCAGGCGTCAGGGTGGGGATCGAACCCACGACCTCCTGCATACCAGGCGAGGTAGTTAACATCTCCTAGCCACCGTGATGATGAGAGAGAGACACACACAAATTCCAAATATACAATAGCAGGCGTCAGGATGGGTATCGAACCCACGACCTCCTTCATACCAGGCGAGGAAGTTAACATCTCATAGCCACCGTGGCATCAATTAGGGTTTATCTCCGCATGTGTAGCAGCTGCTGTGGGCTTGCAACCCAAAGGTCACCGCCTCCGTTCCATCCAATCGGCACAGCAGGGACAAACAACCACAGTTAGACGGTCGTTGGGTCACGCCCGGCCGCCTTTGTTTCCCCAGTGGCGATGTTTACACGCCGCGCCGGGTACTCATTTGAGGCTGAGTCGACCTAGGGGATGCCCTGGACCGGTTCAGATAACCGTCACTTGTGTTGGCCGTGAGTGGGAGTCGAACTCGGATTTGCGGTGCAATGCGCTATCCGCGACGCTACCAAAACAAAGATAAAGATCCCCCGTATAGCCTTAACAAACTGTAGGGGCAAGTGCTGTTAGCGAGCACCTATGAAGGCCGGAACGGTACACGAGGGGGGTGGGTGGCCAGCACCACGCCCGACCGCCTTTGTCTCCCCAGTGGCGATGTTTACACACCACACCAGGTACTCATTTCAGGCTGAGTCGACGCTACCGCTCATATACACACACGCGCACATCATTTTACCTGTATGAACGTGTCTAATTGCGGTGTGCAGAATGTGCATACTTCGCACCGTCACCAATACGATCCAGCACTCACTGATTATTTTCAGTCAATTGCTCGCCAATGGTGAGTCACCTCCCTATCGCTCTCGTATCTCAACTGCCGTGAGCCTCACTCGCCGATTCCTTCACCCGTGTTGAGGACTCGGTCTCATCCTGCACATTGTGGTCAACCACGACCACACTTCAGGCCACTACGACACTCACTCACCCACTCGCTCACTCACTCACCACCCTGTAGGTCACAACACTCACTCACCCACTCACCTACCCAATCGCTCACTCACTCACCACACTGCAGGTCACTACGACACTCACTCACCCACTCACCTACCCACTCGCTCACTCACTCACTCATCACGCTGTAGGTCACAATAACACTCACTCACCCACTCACCTACCCACTCGCTCACTCACTAACCACGCTGCAGTTCACAACACTCACTCACCCACTCACCTACCCACTCGCTCACTCACTGACCACGCTGTAGGTCACAACACTCGCTCAGGCACTCACCTACCCACTCGCTCACTCACTAACCACGCTGCAGTTCACAACACTCACTCACCCACTCACCTACCCACTCGCTCACTCACTCACCACGCTGCAGGTCACTACGATACTCACTCACCCACTCACCTACCCACTCGCTCACTCACTCACCACGCTGCAGGTCACTACGACACTCACTCACCCACTCACCTACCCACTCGCTCACTCACTCACCACGCTGTAGGTCACAACACTCACTCACCCACTCACCTACCCACTCACTCACCACACTGCAGGTCACTACGACACTCACTCACCCACTCACTCGCTCACCCACTCACCTACCCACTCGCTCACTCACTCACCTACCCACTCACTCACCACGCAACAGGTCACTACATCACTCACTCACCCACTCACTCGCTCACCCACTCACCTACCCACTCGCTCACTCACTCACCTACCCACTCACTCACTCACTGACCACGCTGTAGGTCACAACACTCACTCACCCACTCACCTACCCACTCGCTCACTCACTCACCTACCCACTCGATCACTCACTCACCATGCTGCAGGTCACTATGACACTCACTCACCTACCCACTCGCTCACCCACTCACCTACCCACTGGCTCACTCACTCACCACACTGTAGGTCACAACACTCACTCACGCACTCACCTACCCACTCGCTCACTCACTCACCTACCCACTCACTCACCACACTGCAGGTCACTACGACACTCACTCACCCACTCACCTACCCACTCGCTCACTCACTCACCTACCCAATCACTCACCACGCTGCAAGTCACTACGACACTCACTCACCCACTCACCTACCCACTCGCTCACTCACTCACCTACCCACTCACTCACCACACTGCAGGTCACTACGACACTCACTCACCCACTCACCTACCCACTCGCTCACTCACTCACCTACCCAATCACTCACCACGCTGCAGGTCACTACGACACTCACTCGCCCACTCACGTATCTACTCGCTCACCCACTCACCTACCCACACGCTCACTCACCACACTGCAAGTTATAACAACACTCACCCACCCACCCACTCACCTACCCACTCGCTCACTCACTCACCCACTCGTTCACTCACTCACTCACCTACTCACTACACTGCAAGTCACAACAAAAATAACTCACCCAAGGACCAGGCGAGGTAGTTAACATCTCACCACGTAGAGAAAGAGACACAATAACTCCAAATTTACAGCAGGCGTCAGGGTCGGGATCGAACCCACGACCTCCTGTATACCAGGCGAGGTAGTTAACATCTGACCACGGAGAGAAAGAGACACGCAAACTCCAAATTTACAGCAGGCGTCAGGGTCGGGATCGAACCCACGACCTCCTGTATATCAGGCGAGGTAGTTAACATCTCGCCACCACCAAATAAACTGTTATAATTGTGTATCTATCTATAGCTTCAGCAGTGCATGTCATTCCTAATCGTTGGCTGCTTGTTAAAATTGCTGCTATGGGGTCCTATGCTCACGTAACCCACGCGTGTATAAATACACGAATTATCATCGACAAAATAAATGTGTTCTAATCGCGTAGCTGTTTTGTAAAGTTAAGAAATGGGCGGTTTGGGTGGTTGATGGTGGTGTAAATTTCTCACTCCACCGCCACCACCACCTCCTCCGCGTGCATAAGACAAGGGAGCTGGGAGGCGTTTAGGGTTGTTATTGTGCAGCGGGCGGACGGGCGGGCGGAGGGAAATAAATTACTGATGCAAATCTTTGTGCATGCAGCTGTTTCCCTGGCACCGTGCCAATTTATTTGTGATGTTGTGGGGGGGGGGGGGGCTCGAAACGGAGACCGTTTTAGGGCGAGGGATGGATCCCCGGGTGGGGGAATCTGCCAAACTGCGATGCCTCCGAAGTTAACCTCGATGGGACGAAATGTATCCGTCGGCTGAACCGATTCCGTCCTGGTTGGCCGGTGAGTCGATTGTGGGGGCACGGCGAACTCAATTATTGACACTGTTGAGATTGATAGCACCAACAACATCACCAACAACACCACCACCAACACCAACACTACCACCAACACCAACCCCACCACCAACACCACCAACACCACCAACAACACCACCAACACCACCACCACCAACCCCACCATCAACACCACCAACACCACCCAACCCACCACCAACACCACCACCACCAACACCACCACCACCACCACCAACACCACCAACAACACCACCAACAACACCACCAACACCACCAACACCACCACCAACACCACCAACAACACCACCAACACCACCAACACCACCACCACCAACCCCACCATCAACACCACCACCAACACCACCACCACCACCCAACCCACCACCAACACCACCACCAACACCACCACCACCACCAACACCACCACCACCACCAACACCACCACAACCAACCCCACCACCAACACCACCACCACCAACCCCACCACCAACACCACCACCACCACCCAACCCACCACCAACACCACCACCACCACCACCAACACCACCAACACCACCACCAACACCACCACCACCAACACCACCACCAACACCACCAACACCAGCAACAACACCAACCGCACCACCAACAACAACCGCCATTCACCACTAAGTGGCGATGACGTCACCACAGCGCTTGTGCCAGTCTAGGTGCATGTTGAGGCCACGTGAAGTGTCGAACGCCCGCTGGCAGGAGGTCACGGGGCAGACCCAGGTGCCACGGGTCGACTGACCGAGATGACCGAGATGACTGGCTGATGCACCACCTGTGCCCCCTACTGTGCCAACTTGCTGTGCTTTAGCCACCCGGCGCTCCGCTCGTTGTTGTGAGCGTCGCTCCTCCGCCCTCCGTTGTTGTTGGAGGGCGACTGCCTCCAACTGCCCAGTAGCGTCCTTCACGAGCCTCCTCCACAGAGGCCGATCTTGACACCGCTGGTACCAGTCATCGGCAAGTCCACTCAGTTCCACATCCTCCTGTACTACATCACTCCATCTCTTCTCTAGCCCGTGCCGCGCCCGTTTAGCCCCCTCGATCTGGCCGAACAAAAGCTGTTTAGGCATGCGGTGGCTGGGCATGCGGGCTACATGACCCAGCCAATGCAGCCGATGGGACTTTGTCCAAATCTTTCAAGGATTTGTGAGCTCCTCAAACAATCCAGCCTGGTTAAATCCAGGATGGATCGTAGGCAGGCCAGCCTAAATGTTTTTAACCAACAAAGATGTTCTGTTAGAGGGGTCCACGTTTCGCAAGCGTAAAGAATGGAGGGAATGACTGTGGCCGACAAGACCTGAAGCTTCGTACGGAGCGACAGACCAGGTAGCTTTCACACAGCGCTATGCAACCGATGGAATGATAATGCCGCTCGACTGATTCTGAGTGAGACCTCTGCTGTCAAACCAGAGCCGGTCATGAGCACACTGCCCGGGTATGGGAAACTCTCCACTCTCTCCACAACTGCCCTATCACTAATTGGGAGTTGTGGGGGTGGAGTGTCCGATGGTACAAAATACCCAGGAAGGTGCTTAGTTTTGGTGGGGCTGATGGTAAGGTCCCACCTCTTAGTGGCAAGCTTCAGGTTCAGCAACAGCACCTACAACTCCTCCTCTGAGTGAGCAGAAATGAACAGATCATTGGCATACATAACGTGGTTGAGCAATAGGGAGCTATCTCTTGACCACACCCGGACATCGATCAGCCTCCCATTGTATCTGTAAATTCCTCCTGTATAGCCATCGAAGGCTTCACGAATTACGTGGTTGAAAAAGATGTAAATAATGTGGGAGCCAGAGGACATCCCTGTCACACCCCAAGGTGAACAGGGAATGGCTCTGACTCCTGGCCACGTAGTTTTACCCAGGCCCACTCACCATCATGAAGGTCCTTAATGATCGTGAGCAGAGGGTCAGGGACTCAGAAACCACGAAGAACAACACGTGGTATCATAGGCCTTGACCAGGTAAATAAAGCAGAGATGTAGGTCTTGTTGCAATTCCCTACACCTCTGCTGTAGCAGACGGACAGAAAATATGGCATCTGTACAGGACCGCCCTTTCCTGAAACCGCATTGGGGCTCCGCAAGCCTCTCCTCAGCGTGCCTAGCAAGGCGATGTTGAATAATCCTTGGCAGGACCTTTCCCGGCACACTGAGGAGTGAGATGCCCCTGTAGTTGTTACAGTCTGTGCGGTCCCTCTTCTTAAAGAGATGAGTGGCTGTTTTTGGATCGCGGCTGAATGATCCAATTTGGGCGGCCCGTTTCGCGACGCGCTGCCACCGACGCCACCACCGCCAGTCGCAAACTGGACTCTCGGTAATTTTCCATTCTATGTAGATGTGTGTCTCGCACCTTCCACGGACGTCGCCGCCGATGGGGTGCGAGGGCCAGCGTGGAACTCTCGCGAGCGAGGAGCGGCGGGGGAGGAGGGCTGCCATCCCTCCGTGGGTGCTCGCAGTTCGACGGCAGATAAAAAAAATAAACATAAAAAAATAAACTATTTTGTTTTATTTTACCAGGCAAAGCCCCACTGGAGCTGCTATGTGTAACTTTTTTTTTCAGAATGGGAAATGGCTATCACAAGTGATACATTTAACACGTAGGCTTTTTCAAAAACCTATATTATGTCTTCATCTTCTTGGTTCTTTCGGTAAAGTTACGTAGAAATATGGCATCTGTGCAGGTTCAGCAGCAGCACCTCCACCGAAAGAACCAAGAAGACGAATCCCTGCAGTCACGAAAGCTTTAAATCAAAACCTATATTATGGACAAGTGATAGCTCAACGAAGTGAGCGTATCATCATCGTGTCGTCGTGTGGAAATGTTTCAGCAGACCAAACACTCTGAACGCGGCGATGTTGATTCTAAATGTGGAGGGGGAAAAACCGGAGGACCCGGAGACAAATCCACGCGACCACGGGGAGAAAGAAAGAACGTGCAAGCTCCAAATATACGGCTTGCGATTGAACCCACGACCTCCTGTATGCCAGGCGAGCCAGTTAACATCTCTAGATTTGAAGCTTTCGTGACTGCAAGGATTCATATTCTTAGGTTTTTTTCGGTAAAGTCACGTAGGTAAAAAAAATTGTTAAATTTAAATTAATAAAAGTAAATTAATAAAAGTAAAATAAAATTATCTACGTGACTTTACCGAAAAAACCTAAGAATAGTTAACATCTCGCCACCGCAGCCTCGCTGCTGCCAGGCACGAGGTCTCCCGCTTTGCTTGCATCGGTAATATCTCTCAAGAGCAAAAGCAGCAAAATACAAGTGTGTTTCGACATTATTGCCAAGGCGACTCTGCCTGTGATTTACGTCTGAGTGTGTGGATGGCCAAGTGGGGAGCGGTGGCGTGGCGGTTAGCGCGTTGCGCTACGAACCCGGCTACACAATTCTAGATTTGAAGCTTTCGTGACTGCAAGGATTCATATTCTTAGGTTTTTTCGGTAAAGTCACGTAGGTTAAAAAAAATAAACTAATAAAATAAAATAAAAATCACGACGTTTCGGAGGCAACACAAGCTTCCGTCTTGAGGTGGAACCGTCACAGCACGATAGCTGTATCAAGTGCGAGAAACAGTATTTGTATATATACTGGTTGATGGTGGGAGGAGCTGGCTACACAGGTTTGATTCCCGCTCACGGCCAACACCGGTGACGATAATCTGAACCGGACCTGGGCTTCCCCTAGGTCGACTCGACCTCAAATGAGTACCTGGTGGCGGTGTGTTAAACATAGCCAACCGGGGAGACAAAGACGGTCGGGCGGGGTGCTGGCCACCCACCACCTCGTGTACCGTGCCGGCCTTCATAGGTGCTGCTCGCTAACAGCACTTGCCCCAACAGTCTGTTAAGGCTCCACGCGGTGGGAGGGTGGTCTTTTTCTTCTTGGTTCTTTCGGTAAAGTCACGTAGAATGGAAATAATAAAATAATAAAAATTTAACATAATAAAATTATTCTCACGACGTTTCGGCCACAACGCAAGCAGCCGTCCTCAGGTGGAGAGCAGGTCTGTCGAGTAGACATTCTACGTGATGACTTTACCGAAAGAACCAAGAAGATGAATCCCTGCAGTCACGAAAGCTTTAAATCGAAAAGGGTGGTGAGTTCACGCAAGATGAACAGCTCCATTGCTCGCTCTTAGATAGAGTAAGCGAGGGCTTACTCTATCGATTAATTTTGCTCAATATCGGTGGGGGGTCGGTGGGGGGTCGTTGGGGGTGTAGGCGATTTCTTGTCTCTGGTTTTAATTTCCCAGCCACCGCCACCGCCACTCGAGCGAGGCTCAAAAAACTCGCCGCCCGGCACCTTCCAACGCAAAATCGTCGTCCGGTGTTAACAAACATCTCGGCGAAGCGTCTAAACGACGCCGGGAGGGAAAACTTTCACGGACGTCACTCCACTTAAACGCTCGCCCGCTCGCTCTCAACGCACCCCACCTTCTCGTGCGTGTGTGTGCGTCGTCTCGATAGTGCGCTAGCGTCTCAGAACAACAACAACAACCGACATTCGCCACTAGATGGAGGTGACGTCACCACGACGCTTGTGCCAGGCTATGTGCACCTTGAGGCTACCACGTGAAGTGTCGAACGCCCGCTGGCAGGAGGTCACGGGGCAGACCCAGCAGGTGCCACGGGTCGACTGACCGAGATGACCGAGATGACTGGCTGATGCACCACCCGTGCCCCCTACTGTGCCAACTTGCTGTGCTTTAGTCACCCGGCGCTCCGCTCGTTGTTGTGAGCGTCGCTCCTCCGCCCTCCGTTGTTGCTGGAGGGCCACTGCCTCCAACTGCCCAGTAGCGTCCTTCACGAGCCTCCTCCACAGAGGCCGATCTTGACACCGCTGGTACCAGAACACACACAGACGCACACACACACACACAAAAAAACGTGTTCGCTCTACTCTCTCGTCTCTCTCCTCTTCTCCCCCACCCTCTCCCCTCCCAAGCCCTCCCCAGCCCCCCCGCCCCCCACTCCTCTCTATCCTCAAACGCCCATTGAAAATGAGGTGGAATTTGAGAAAATGAGGAATGCAAAGACGCACAATGGGCCAAGTGGCGATTCATCAGGAGGTGTGAAACGCAGCGGTTCGGTTTGGCAGAGTGATGGTTTGGCTCGGTGCCAGACTGCCCCCCCCCCTCGCCCCCGAAGGGGGGTACAAAGATCTCGCCACAGTGGGTCATCCACTCGGGTGCATGCCAACGCGCTCCGCCCGGTGGAACGAGGTGTCTGCTGGGACATGGCAGAGCGGTGTCTGCTGGGAGATTGAGAGCGGTGTCTGCTGGGAGATTGAGAGCAGTGTCTGATGGGAGATTGAGAGCGCTGTCTGCTGGGAGATGACAGAGCGGTGTCTGTTGGGAGATGGCAGAGCGGTGTCTGTTGGGAGATTGAGAGCGGTGTCTTCTGGGAGATTGAGAGCGGTGTCTGCTGGGAGATGACAGAGCGGTGTCTGTTGGGAGATGACAGAGCGGTGTCTGTTGGGAGATGACAGAGCGGTGTCTGTTGGGAGATGACAGAGCGGTGTCTGTTGGGAGATGGCAGAGCAGTGTCTGCTGGGAGATGACAGAGCGGTGTCTGTTGGGAGATGACAGAGCGGTGTCTGTTGGGAGATGACAGAGCGGTGTCTGTTGGGAGATGACAGAGCGGTGTCTGTTGGGAGATGGCAGAGCAGTGTCTGCTGGGAGATGACAGAGCGGTGTCTGCTGGGAGATGACAGAGCGGTGTCTGTTGGGAGATGACAGAGCGGTGTCTGTTTGGAGATGGCAGAGCGGTGTCTGTTGGGAGATGACAGAGCGGTGTCTGCTGGGAGATGACAGAGCGGTGTCTGTTGGGAGATGACAGAGCAGTGTCTGCTGGGAGATGACAGAGCGGTGTCTGCTGGGAGATGACAGAGTGGTGTCTGTTGGGAGATGACAGAGCGGTGTCTGTTGGGAGATGACAGAGTGGTGTCTGTTGGGAGATGACAGAGCGGTGTCTGTTGGGAGATGACGGAGCGGTGTCTGTTGGGAGATGACAGAGCAGTGTCTGCTGGGAGATGACAGAGCGGTGTCTGCTGGGAGATGGCAGAGCGGTGTCTGTTGGGAGATGACAAAGCGGTGTCTGTTGGGAGATGACAGAGCAGTGTCTGCTGGGAGATGACATAGCGGTGTCTGCTGGGAGATGACAGAGCGGTGTCTGTTGGGAGATGACAAAGCGGTGTCTGTTGGGAGATGACAGAGCGGTGTCTGTTGGGAGATGGCAGAGCGGTGTCTGTTGGGAGATGACAGAGCGGTGTCTGTTGGGAGATGACAGAGCGGTGTCTGTTGGGAGATGACAGAGCGGTGTCTGCTGGGAGATGACAGAGCGGTGTCTGCTGGGAGATGACAGAGCGGTGTCTGTTGGGAGATGGCAGAGCGGTGTCTGTTGGGAGATGACAGAGCGGTGTCTGCTGGGAGATGACAGAGCGGTGTCTGCTGGGAGATGGCAGAGCGGTGTCTGTTGGGAGATGACAGAGTGGTGTCTGTTGGGAGATGACAGAGCAGTGTCTGCTGGGAGATGACAGAGCGGTGTCTGTTGGGAGATGACAGAGCGGTGTCTGTTGGGAGATGACAGAGCGGTGTCTGCTGGGAGATGACAGAGCGGTGTCTGTTGGGAGATGGCAGAGCGGTGTCTGTTGGGAGATGACAGAGCGGTGTCTGTTGGGAGATGGCAGAGCGGTGTCTGTTGGGAGATGACAAAGCGGTGTCTGTTGGGAGATGACAGAGCGGTGTCTGCTGGGAGATGACAGAGCAGTGTCTGCTGGGAGATGACAGAGCGGTGTCTGTTGGGAGATGACAGAGCGGTGTCTGTTGGGAGATGACAGAGCGGTGTCTGCTGGGAGATGACAGAGCGGTGTCTGCTGGGAGATGACAGAGCGGTGTCTGCTGGGAGATGACAGAGCAGTGTCTGCTGGGAGATGGCAGAGCGGTGTCTGCTGGGAGATGACAGAGCGGTGTCTGTTGGGAGATGACAGAGCGGTGTCTGCTGGGACGTTCCCCACTTTGCTTCTTCGACCGCGCGTGTGAGTGAGTGTGTGTGTCAGCGTGTGTGTGTGTGTAAGCGTGTGTGTACTCACGTGTGTGTGTGTACGTGCGTATGTGTACGCGTGTGTGTGTGTAAGTGTGTGTGTGAAAGCGTGTGTATACGCACGTGTGTGGACGTGTGTGTAAGCGTGGGTGTACGTGTGTGTGTGTACGCACGTGTGAGTGTGTGTGTACGCACGTGTGTGTGTGTGTACGCGCGCGCGCGTGTGTGTGTGTACGCGCGTGTGTGTACTCACGTGTGTGTGTGTATGTAAGCGTGTGTGTCAGCGTGTGTGTCAGCGTGTGTGTACGTGTGTGTGTGAACGTGTGTGTAAGCGTGTGTGTGCGTGTGTGTGTGTACGCACGTGTGAGTGTGTGTGTACGCGTGTGTGTGTGTGTGTACGCTCGTGTGTGTAAGCGTGTGTGTATGTGCGCGTGTAGATGTGTGTGAGTGTAAGCGTGTGTGTATGTGCGTGTGTGGATGTGTGTGTAAGCGTGTATGTGCGCCGTGTGTGTGTAAGCGTGTGTGTATGCGTGTGTGTACGCGCGTGTGTGTACGCGTGTGTGTGTGGACGTGTGTGTAAGCGTGTGTGTACGCGCGTGTGTGTAAGCGTGTGTGTGTGGACGTGTGTGTACGCGCGTGTGTGTACGCGTGTGTGTGTGGACGTGTGTGTAAGCGTGTGTGTACGCGCGTGTGTGTAAGCGTGTGTGTACGTGTGTGTGTGTAAGCGTGTGTGTGGAGCGGTAGTGTAGCTGTTAGTGCGCTGTGAAACAAACCTGCCGCCCTGGGTTCGATTCCCGCTCACGACCAACACCAACAGTGACGATTATCTGAACCGGTCCTGTGCCTCCCCTATGTCGACTCAGCCTCAAATGAGTACCTGGTACTGTGTGTGAACATCCCTACTCGGGATACAAAGGCGGCCGGGCGTGGTGCTGGCCACCCACCCCCTCGTGTGCCGTGCCGGCCTTCATAGGTGCTACTCGCTAAAAGCACTTGCCCCTACAGTCTGCTCGGGCTACACGGGGGATCTTTGTCCTTGATGTCTCTGGAGTATCATCAACTATTTTATTATATCTCATTACTCTGCTAGTGCGTTCTCTTTGAACTGTGCGCCTTTTGGCGTCATCTGGTCGAACACCATTTGAGACTAGGCTCTAAAGAAAGCTGTCTCTGGTGTGGACCAATCAGTTGCAAAGACAATGCATAAATTGCATTTGACTGCAAGTATTGTGGTTAATGTAAGCGTGATTCCTTGCAAAAGGTGTTGCCAGAAAAAAGGGGAAAAACCCTGTTAGTATATTTTATTATATTTCACCAGGTGAAGCCCACTGAGTTATGAAGCTCTCTTTAATTTTTAGGAGCGACTTGGCTATCACAGGTAGCTGACCACTTGGCAATTCATAGGAGCAGCCAACGACTCTAAACCCGTGATGTTGATTATAAATGTGGAGCGGGAATAAAACAAAACAGAGAACCCAAAGAAAAATCCACACGACCACAGGGGGAGAGAGAGGGACTCGATAACTCCAAATATTCAGCAAGAGTCAGGGTCTAGATCGAACCCACGACCTCCTGTATACCAGGCGAGGTAGTTAACATCTCCTCGCCACCGTGATGATGAGAGAGAGAGAGACACGCAAACTACAAATATACAACAAGAGTCAGGGTCTAGATCGAACCCACGACCTCCTGTATACCAGGCGAGGTAGTTAACATCTCCTCGCCACCGTGATGATGAGAGAGAGAGAGAGACACGCAAACTACAAATATACAGCAAGAGTCAGGGTCTAGATCGAACCCACGACCTCCTGTATACCAGGCGAGGTAGTTAACATCTCCTCGCCACCGTGATGATGAGAGAGAGAGAGACACGCAAACTACAAATATACAGCAAGAGTCAGGGTCTAGATCGAACCCACGACCTCCTGTATACCAGGCGAGGTAGTTAACATCTCCTCGCCACCGTGATGATGAGTGAGGGAGAGACACGCAAACTACAAATATACAGCAAGAGTCAGGGTCTAGATCGAACCCACGACCTCCTGTATACCAGGCGAGGTAGTTAATATCTCATTGCTACCGTGATGATGATGATGAGAGAGAGAGACGCGCAAACTCCAAATATACAGCAGCAGGCGTCAGGGTCAGGATCGGACCCACGACCTCCTCCATACCAGGCGAGGGAGTTAACATCTCCTCGCCAGAGTGGTTCAGCAACTATGCGGGCAGCTTTTGCGGGAATCAATTACCGACACCGGCTGAGAAGAGTTTCCTCGGCTGCGAAGGAATTCAACCAATTAATGCCATCGACGACTTCATATCCGTAGCAACAACAACAAAAAAAACGCATCTTTACTGATGAACGCCAGTCACACTGCATGCGTGCGCGCAGATTCGGTCGGTGAAGGGACAGAGAAACGAGGAGTCCGAAGAGGCGTCGCGAGCACGTGTCCACGAGGACGTTCGATTCACGGAGGTGGCGACAGGAGGGAGGAGAGAGGAGGGAGAGACCGAGAGAGAGAGATGTCCTTCACCTGGTGATCTTCACTCATTTTCAGAGGGTGCAGGGCTCCGGGGTGAGATGGTGGTGCGACTTACGCCGTGGTGAGACCTTAATCAGTGTGAGTGAGGAGGGGTCCCGACACACATTGTTTGAAACCATTGCGGGGTTTGTGACACCAGCAGCAGCAGCAGCACCGCCATGATGATGATGATGAGAGGTGTTTGTCACCGTTTGTATATTTAATGATGACGTCACCCTGCTGCTGCTCTATATAAGAACGGGAGACAGAGCAGAGCCTCACCATTCTGGCGAATTACCCGATGATGCTGGATGCAATTACCAGCGAAACGTCGTACTACTCAAAAATTGTAAATGTTGTGGTTTCACGCTTCAACACACCGGTGGGCTAAAGCAGTGAACTATTTGTCTTTTGTCAACGTGACACTTTTTTACTGATTGGCCGTGTCGGGTGGTGGAGGGTTACGACACATTTATAAACAACGCGATCTAAAACCATGTGAGACTAGACTCTAAGGAAAGCTGTCTCTGGTGTGGACCAATCAACTTCAAGGACAGTGCATACATTATCAGAGTTATGTTTTTCGTTTGCATTATGACTGCAGGTATTGTGGTCTATGCAAACATGACTCCTTGTCAAAAAAAGATGTCAGTTTTGTTGCCAGATAGATGGGTAACAAAAACTATTATCATTTTTTTTACTGGCAAATGAGGTTCCAATGGTGATGGGGTGGGTTGTTGTCACTGTTTGTGTGTTGTCGGAGTCAGGGGCCACGCGAAAGGCCAAAAGGGGCCCACCAGTGGCCTCGCCACGGCCTTAGAATGCGAGGACCATTGCCCTACACCGTCACTTTGTGAGAAGTAGGCCGAAAGGGGGGGGGGGGGGCAGAAGCTTGCTTAAGCACGGTTGAGCTTTTCATTTCAAGCCGCGCGAGATAGAGCGAGCGAGAGAAAGAGTGCGAGAGTGACAGAGAGCGAGCTAGTAAGACTTTTTGACTTTTCAACAACTTTTATTGCCGCCAGCAGCAACAGCACTGGAGGCGATTCCGATACGAAATACACAAAGTCACCAGCAACACAAATGAAAATAAACGCTACAAATCCACGCGCTGTGGCGCTAATTGCACCGCGCACAACACGAAAGAAAAGCCACGTGGTGGTGGTGGTCATCGCGCACGCCACGGTGACGAGCGAGCGCTTCAGAAGGTGAACACCACGAGGGTGCCGTGCACGCTGCTACAGAGAGGGGCTTTTCCAGCTCCCCAGCGTTCGACGAAGACGCGCTGCACATCACCGGCATGTGTGTGGTACGCGTGCTCCAGCCGGAGCCGCGCCTTGAGCAGGCCCCTGAACACTGGAAGCACAGAACAGCCGTCAGTGTCACCTTGCAGCATCTTTTTCCTCGTTCTGTACACCGCCAACTTCGCCTGAGCACAGGCGAAGATGGCGAGGTCCTGGCGCTTGTAAGCCAGGTAAGGCACCACCCCATATACGAAGCTGCTGTTGTAGAAGGGCACCCCCAGTTTCCTGAAGATGTCCCCCAAAAGTCGGAACATTGGTTTGAGCCGCTGGCAGCGTAATTACTGGCGGGGCAGATCCTCCCTGGCACCGCAGGAAATGCACAAGTCTGTTACGCCTGGCGAGATTCGGCTGAGCCACATGGCCGATGGCAATGTGGAGTGTGCCAACCTCCACTGGAGGTCACCGCAGCGTTTGGCTACAGGGGGAGACTTGTACGGTTGTTTCCACTGGCGAGCTAGCGAGAGAGTTAGAGTGAGTGAGAGAGCGAGAGTGAGTGAGCTAGAGTGAGTGAGTGAGAGAGTGAGTGAGAAAGTGAGTGAGTGAGAGAGCGAGGGTGAGTGAGAGGGAGCGAGTGAGAGGGCGAGGGTGAGTGAGAGAGCGAGCGAGTGAGTGAGAGAGCGAGTGAGTGAGAGGGCGAGTGTGTGAGAGGGCGAGTGAGTGAGAGAGCGAGAGTGAGTGAGAGGGCGAGCTCGTGAGAGTGTGCGAGAGCGAGCCAGTGAGAGAGCGAGCCAGTGAGTGAGTGAGTTAGAGAGCGAGCGACAAGTGAGTGAGTGAGTGAGAGGGCGAGCTAGTGAGAAAGTGAGAGAGTGAGAGAGTGAGTGAGTGAGAGAGTGAGTGTGAGTGAGCGAGAGTGAGTGAGAGAGTGAGTTAGTGAGAGAGTGAGAGTGAGTGAGAGGGCGAGTGAGTGAGTGAGTGAGAGAGCGAGTGATTGAGAGAGTGAGTGAGAGAGTGAAAGAGTGAGTGAGAATGAGTGAGTGAGAGAGTGAGTGAGTGAGTGAGAGAGCGAGAGTGAGTGAGCGAGAGTGAGTGAGAGAGTGAGTGAGAGAGTGAGTGAGTGAGTGAGCGAGAGTGAGAGAGGGAGGAAGTGAGTGAGAGTGAGTGAGAGAGTGAGTGAGAGGGCGAGCTCGTGAGAGTGTGAGAAAGCGAGCTAGTGAGAGAGCGAGCGACAAGTGAGTGAGTGAGGGGCGAGCTAGTGAGTGAGTGAGTGAGAGAGCGAGTGAGTGAGTGAGCGAGTGAGTGAGAGAGCAAGAGTGAGTGAGCGAGAGTGAGTGAGTGAGAGAGTGAGTGAGTGGGAGAGTGAGTGACTGAGAGTGAGTGAGAGAGTGAGTGAGAGGGCGAGCTCGTGAGAGTGTGAGAGGGCGAGCCAGTGAGAGAGCGAGCCAGTGAGTGAGTGAGTTAGAGAGCGAGCGACAAGTGAGTGAGTGAGTGAGAGGGCGAGCTAGTGAGAAAGTGAGAGAGTGAGAGTGAGTGAGTGAGAGGGTGAGTGTGAGTGAGCGAGAGTGAGTGAGAGAGTGAGTGAGTGAGAGGGTGAGAGTGAGTGAGAGGGCGAGTGAGTGAGTGAGAGAGCGAGTGATTGAGAGAGTGAGTGAGAGAGTGAAAGAGTGAGTGAGAATGAGTGAGTGAGAGAGTGAGTGAGAGAGTGAGAGAGCGAGAGTGAGTGAGCGAGAGTGAGTGAGAGAGTGAGTGAGAGAGTGAGTGAGTGAGTGAGTGAGCGAGAGTGAGAGAGTGAGTAAGTGAGTGAGAGTGAGTGAGAGAGTGAGTGAGAGGGCGAGCTCGTGAGAGTGTGAGAAAGCGAGCTAGTGAGAGAGCGAGCGACAAGTGAGTGAGTGAGGGGCGAGCTAGTGAGTGAGTGAGAGAGCGAGTGAGTGAGTGAGCGAGCGAGTGAGTGAGAGAGCAAGAGTGAGTGAGCGAGAGTGAGTGAGTGGGAGAGTGAGTGACTGAGAGTGAGTGAGAGAGTGAGTGAGAGGGCGAGCTCGTGAGAGTGTGAGAGGGCGAGCCAGTGAGAGAGCGAGCCAGTGAGTGAGTGAGTTAGAGAGCGAGCGACAAGTGAGTGAGTGAGTGAGAGGGCGAGCTAGTGAGAAAGTGAGAGAGTGAGAGTGAGTGAGTGAGAGAGTGAGTGTGAGTGAGCGAGAGTGAGTGAGAGAGTGAGTGAGTGAGAGGGTGAGAGTGAGTGAGAGGGCGAGTGAGTGAGTGAGTGAGAGAGCGAGTGATTGAGAGAGTGAGTGAGAGAGTGAAAGAGTGAGTGAGAATGAGTGAGTGAGAGAGTGAGTGAGTGAGTGAGAGAGCGAGAGTGAGTGAGCGAGGGTGAGTGAGAGAGTGAGTGAGAGAGTGAGTGAGTGAGTGAGCGAGAGTGAGAGAGTGAGTAAGTGAGTGAGAGTGAGTGAGAGAGTGAGTGAGAGGGCGAGCTCGTGAGAGTGTGAGAAAGCGAGCTAGTGAGAGAGCGAGCGACAAGTGAGTGAGTGAGTGAGGGGCGAGCTAGTGAGTGAGTGAGAGAGCGAGTGAGTGAGTGAGCGAGTGAGTGAGAGAGCAAGAGTGAGTGAGCGAGAGTGAGTGAGTGAGAGAGTGAGTGAGTGGGAGAGTGAGTGATTGAGAGTGAGTGAGAGGGCGAGCTCGTGAGAGTGTGAGAGGGCGAGCCAGTGAGATGGCGAGCCAGTGAGTGAGTGAGTTAGAGAGCGAGCGACAATTCTAGATTTGAAGCGTTCGTGACTGCAATGATTCATATTCTTAGGTTTATATAAACGGAGTGGTAGCTTCTGCAATCTCTCATTTACTTGATACAGCTGTCGTGGCTGTGACGGTACCACCTGAAGACGGAAGCTTGTGTTGCCTCCGAAACGTCGTGATTTTTATTTTATTTTACTTTTTAATGTTTTTTTACCAGCGAGCGACAAGTCCACCGCTCTCTGCGCTGACACAAAGCAGCGACTGCTCGCGCAGTCTGCGGACCGTCAGCGCTCGGTGCAGTTCTTGGAACAAGTCACGGACAGGCCTCTCATATTGTGCCGATACAAGCAGAACCACACGAATCATCTGGCGTCGAGTAAAAGATGGCAAATGCCTAAGCGGGGCCAATGTATGCAAACCGGCCTCCGAGCGATCCAGGCACGTGGGTTTCTGTATCAACAAATATGAAGGGGCGAATGCAGCGACCGGCGTTTAACTGGGGGGAGAAAATAACACGAGATTAATTTCCACGGCCTACGTGCGTGTGTGTGTGTACGTACGTACGTCGAACTTCGCTCTGACCGTACGTAGGTGTGTGTCTGTGTGTGTGTAATGGGGAGCGGTGGTGTAGCGGTTAGCGCGCTGACGCTATGAACCTGGCGACCCTGGTTCGATTCCCGCTCACGGCTAACACCAGTGACGATTATCTGAACCGGTCCTGGGCCTCCCCTAGGTCGACTCAGCCTTAAATGAGTACCTGGTGCGGTGTGTAAACATCGCCACTGGGGAGACAAAGGCGGTCGGGCGTGGTGCTGGCCACCCACCCCCTCGTTCGTGTACCGTTCCGGCCTTCATAGGTGCTCGCTAACAGCACTTGTCCCTACAGTCTGTTAAGGCTATACGGGGGATCTTTGTCTTTATCTTTGTGTGTAATAGTCACTGGTGGTGTAGCAACTAACGCGCTGCGCTACGAAACCGGCCACCCGAGTTCGATTCTCGCTCACCACTGGCCAACACCGGTGACGATTATCTGAAGCGGCCATGGGCCTCCTCCCCTAGGTCGACTCAGCCTCATATGAGTACCTGGTGCGGTGTGTAAACATCGTCACTAGGGAGACAAAGGCAGCCGGGGGTGGTTCTGGCCACCCGACCCCCTCGTGTGCCGTTCCAGCCTTCATAGGTGCTACTCTCTAACAGCACTTGCCCCAACAGTCTGTTACAGGCTATACGGGTGATCTTTGTCTTTTTGTGTGCGCGTGACATATGCTGAGTGGGGAGCATAAGGATAACAAACTGAACACGGAAAGCAGTTCTAAAGGAATGGCGTTCGTCGATCTGGATGATTTAAAAGTGCATAGCTTCTAGTGGCTTCCTTCTATCAGAAGGCAGAGACCCATAGAGACCCCCAGAGAGATCCAGAGACTCATATAGAACCACGGAGACCCACAGAAACCCACAGGAACCCACAAAGACTCATATGCATGTAAGTTGAACGTAACCAACCGCACTCATCGGAGGTGCGAGGGGTGGGACAACAAACGAAACACAAAACGCAGTTGCAAAGAAATGAGTTCACAACCGAGACGATTTAAAAGTGCATAGGCCGCAGTGGACTCCTTACATGGGAAAGGAAGAGCGTTCCAGACGGGCGCGTTCCGACCGTTCATCATGTCTCGTTCAAGTTCAAGTTCATGTATTAGGTATATAGCCCTGTGAGCCAGTCGGCTCTTGAATCGGATGCAACCGCAACAAACAAAAAAAAACTAAAACATGAACAAAAAACATCTTAAAGTCAATATGTGCCTAAGTGCAAACAGAAAATCCAAGAAAAGACGGCAAAATATTGCCTGCCAGGGGGTCTCACCATCCCCGGTGAGGCCCGGCGTTATCCCACGAGAGACCAGGAACATCCATTCGGGGAATTCTTGCACGACCGGGCGAGGCACATATTTCCTAGAAGCTCTTCTGGAGAACCCTCGCCACCCACCCCCCTTCGAAGGGTCCAATTCCATTTTGTGTTCAACCTTCTTCACGCGACAGGGGATGATGCTTTCAAACACAACGCTCTCCGGTGAGATCAGCGTTTCGCTTGCGGGGCAGTCAAAGCCGATGTTTAACTATACCGCGAGTGAGAGATTGAGTTAAATGAATCGGAGGAGAGGGAAACTTTTTTTGTTTCAAAGACCTCCCGTGCACACAGAGTGCTCCATCCGCCGCGTCGCGTTTGAAATGTTTAAGTCGCCGTGGTCGGAAATTGGTGACCCTAAAAAAATCGGTGAAAACACCATCTTGCGAGAGCCAATTGAGCTGCAACCATTCAGTTCACTTCAACTTGAGTGCCCTGTAGACTTTATTTAAACTGGTAGGAACCTCCTGGTTACACCAACCCACAGGGGATTATTGTGTCCGTCCGACCGTCGTGCAGGGAGGGGATGGGTGGGGAGTGAGGGGCTGGGTGGGGAGAGGAGGGTGAGGAGGGGCTGGGTGGGGAGGGTGGGGGGGGCTGGGTGGGGAGGGTGGGGCTGGGTGGGGGGTGGGAGGGGTGGGGAGGGTGGAGAGGGGCTGGGTGCAGAAGGTGGGGCTGGGTGGGGATGGGAGGGTGGGACTGGGGGGGAGGGGCTGGTCACCCCGTGGTGCCCTTATAAAACTCAACGTTTAACCTACTCACGCCGGCTTGTGCCCGCCCTCACAGTCGGGCATATTTGCGGAATACACCACGCCGCCGTTGACCCTGCAGGCCATTGACCGAGCAACCCAACGTTCTTACCAGCTCCCTCCGCAGGAATGTGCTATTTGACCAGGAAAGGCGGCACTTCGCTGCTACCTATCTCTTATTTTCAGAAGCAACCTGGTTATCACAAACGATCGCTCAACGCAGCCGCTCATCATCGCCGCGTGGACATTCAGGTGCCAAATACTCTAACGGGTGATTTGGATTCTAAATGTGGAGAGGGGGGGGGGAAACCGAAGGACCCTGAGAAAAATCCAAGCGACCACAGAGAGAGGGAGAGACACCCAGACTCCAAATATACAGCAGCAGGCGTCAGGGTTGGGATTGAACCCACGACCTCCTGTATACCAGGCGAGGTAGTTAACATGTCCTAGCCACCGTGATGATGATGATGAGAGAGAGACACACACAAACTCCAAATATACAGCAGGCGTCAGGTTCGGGTTCGAACCCACGACCTCCCGTATACCAGGCGAGGTGGTTAACATCTCATAGCCACCGTGATGATGAGAGAGAGACAGAGACGCGCAGACTCCAAATATACAGCAGGCGTCAGGGTCGGGTTCGAACCCACGACCTCCTGTATACCAGGCGAGGTAGTTAACATCTCACCACGGAGAGAGAGAGACACGCAGACTCCAAATATACAGCAGGCGTCAGGGTCGGGATCGAACCCACGAACCTCCTGTATACCAGGCGAGGTGGTTAACATCTCATAGCCACCGTGATGATGATGAGAGAGAGAGAGAGACACGCAGACTCCAAATATACAGCAGCAGGCGTCAGGGTCGGGATTGAACCCACGACCTCCTGTATACCAGGCGAGGTAGTTAACATCTCACCACAGAGAGAGAGAGACACGCAGACTCCAAATATACAGCAGCAGGCGTCAGGGTCCGGTTCGAACCCACGAACCTCCTGTACACCAGGCGAGGTAGTTAACATCTCATAGCCACTGCGGCGCGCGCGCCCCAACACAACCGCCACCCCTCCTCCCCCCCAACTTCTCCCCGCCCCTCCCCTCTGCCACCTTCTTTCTCCGGCTCGCCAGTCACCTGCTGTGAGGCTGAGCCCGTCCGGTAATCGCCTCTGCTGCTTTGTGTGCTGGTCAACGTGGATTAGATCGGGGGGGGGGGGCTGCGTGCACGGGGCATGCGAGGCGAGGAGGACGGCGAGAGGGGAGCACCCGAGCGCGTGCGTGTGTGTGTCTGTGTGTGTGTCTGTGTGTGTGTCTGTGTGTGTGTGTCTGTGTGTGTCTGTGTGTGTTTGTGTGTGTGTATGTGTGTGTGTCTGTGTGTGTGTGTGTCTGTGTGTGTATGTGTGTGTGTGTGTATGTGTGTCTGTGTGTGTCTGTGTGTGTGTATGTGTGTGTGTCTGTGTGTGTGTGTCTGTGTGTGTGTGTCTGTGTGTGTCTGTGTGTGTGTATGTGTGTGTGTCTGTGTGTGTGTGTTTGTGTCTGTGTGTCTGTGTGTGTGTGTCTGTGTGTGTGTGTCTGTGTGTGTCTGTGTGTGTGTCTGTGTGTGTGTCTGTGTGTGTGCCTGTGTGTGTGTGTCTGTGTGTGTCTGTGTGTGTCTGTGTGTGTGTATGTGTGTGTGTCTGTGTGTCTGTGTGTGTGTGTCTGTGTGTGTGTCTGTGTGTGTGTCTGTGTGTGTCTGTGTCTGTGTGTGTGTCTGTGTGTCTGTGTGTGTGTGTCTGTGTGTGTGTCTGTGTGTGTGTGTCTGTGTGTGTCTGTGTGTGTCTGTGTGTGTGTATGTGTGTGTGTTTGTGTGTGTGTCTGTGTGTCTGTGTGTGTATCTGTGTGTGTCTGTGTGTGTGTGTGTCTGTGTATGTCTGTGTGTGTGTCTGTGTGTGTGTGTGTGTCTGTGTGTGTGTGTCTGTGTGTCTGTGTGTTTGGGGAGCGGTGGCGTAGCGGCTAGCGCGCTGCGCTATGAACCCGGCGACCCGGTGACGATTATCTGAAGCGGCCCTGGGCCTCCTCCCCTAGGTCGACTCAGCCTGAAATGAGTACCTGGTACGGTGTGTGAACATCGTGACTGGGGAGACAAAGGCGGTCGGGCGTGGTCGCTGGCCACCCACCCCCTCGTGTGCCGTTGCGGCCTTCATAGGTGCTGCTCGCTAACAGCACTTGCCCCTACTGTCTGTTAAGACTACACGGGGGATCTTTGTCTTTGTGTGTGTGTGGGTGTGAGCGCGCGCGCGTGCACGCGGGGCTTAGCAGTGGAGGGAGGTGGGGGTGCAGAGAGAGAGAGAGAGCGATAGAAATTCCGCGGATTATGTTGTAAGGAGTATTAATGTCGTTCTCACTTCATTAATAATGCCATTTAAGCGGCGTGTAATGCCCTGAATGTCATAATTTAGCGGGCTCCCTTCGCGTCAAAGTGAGCATTCGAAGGCGCGGCGCTCACTCGGCTCAACCGTTCACGACCCCTTCCAGCGGTTGGGTGGAAATTCCACGTTGCGGTGGCGGGGCGAGTACATCCGTAGGAAAGCCCGCTTGTTGGTCTTCTCCCGCGAACTCTGAGTGGGTGGCCACGGTCACGGCCACGATCTGGAGGCAAGTGGCCACAATCTTCTTGCCCTGGGCCCTGCGTCTTCCAGCGGGGTCGAGGTGTTGACCCAAGTTGTCCGGTTGGAACCCACGGGGGTCAGTTGTGCGTATGGATGGTGTCCATAAGAGGTTTGTTAGATCGCGTGAATATTAACGAGTCTCGATTTAAAGCTTTCGTGACTGCAGGGATTCATCGTCTTGGTTCTGTCTTCTCGACAGACCTGTTCTTCACCTGAGGACGGCTGCTTGCGTTGTGGCCGAAACGTCGTGAGAATTACTTTATTATGTTTTATTTTTATTATTTTATTATTTCCCTTCTACGTGACTTTACCGACAAAACCTAAGAGTATGATTCCTTGCAGTCACGAAAGCTTCAAATCTAGAATTACCACGAGTGGCACCATCAAAGAGGCACGGCTGTCATCGGGTTTGTAGGATTCGGAATGTTTTCTCTTTAAACTATTTCTTTTTTTTACCAGGTAAGGCCTACTGAGCTACATAGCTCTGCCGACAAATGATAGCCCAATGCAGTGGCTTATCACGTAGGTATCTATAGCAGCCAAATACTCTACGAACGCAAGACCCGGAGAAAAATCCATGCAATCACGGGGAGAGAGACACACACATTCCAAATATACAGCAGCAGGCATCAGGGTCGGGATTGAACCCACGACCTCCTGCACACCAGGCGAGGTAGTTAACATCTCCTAGCCACCGTGGCAGGAGGAGCCGCGGAATTTCAGTGTGTGTGCGTCTGTGTGTGTGTCTGTGTGTGTAGTGTACCGGTGGCTAAAGCACAGCAAGTTGGTACAGTAGGGGGCACAGGTGGTGCATCAGCCAGTCATCTCGGTCATCTCAGTCAGTCGACCCGTGGCACCTGCTGGGTCTGCCCCGTGACCTCCTGCCAGCGGGCGTTCGACACTTCACGTGGTAGCCTCAAGGTGCACATGGCCTGGCACAAGTGTCGTGGTGACGTCACCGCCACTTAGTGGCGAATGGCGGTTGTTGTTGTTGTAGTGTACCGGTGAGCCCGCAGCACTACAAACCCGGTCGCCCGGGTTCGATTCCCGCTCACGGCCAACACTGGTGACGATTATCTGAACCGGTCCTGGGCCTCCCCTAGGTCGACTCAGCCTCAAATGAGTACCTGGTGCGGTGTGTAAACGTCGCCACTGGGGAGACAAAGGCGGCCGGGCGTAGTGCTGGTCACCCACCCCCTCGTGTGCAGTTGCCGGCCTTCATAGGTGCTCGCTCACCGCACTTGCCCCTAGAGTCTATACGGGGGATCTTTGATTTGACTTGGAGGGGGGGGGTTGAGTTGGGTGACGGTGGACGAAGACATCGCTGCTACGGGGCACAGAGGCGGTGTGCGCGGCGGGGATGGATTTAAGAAACCTTGCCCCCCCGCCCCCCGTTTCTGTTGTGTCACAAGCAGCTGCTTGGCACGGAGGTGGATTCGAACCGGCTGCACTTTGTGACTTGCCTGTAAAAAATTTAAAGTGGGGGGGGGGGGGGGGGGTGCTCATGGTTCACGGCGTGGTGGTGAGGGCGGCCGTTGATGCCCGATATGGCCACGTGTTGATGCCTGGTAGGGCCGCCATTGATGCCCGGTAGGGCCGTAATTGATGCCCAGAGACTCACAAAGTCACGGCGATTACAAAGAAGACACGAGCCACAGCGGTGCGACTGTGACCATTCAACCCAACATAGAGATACAACAGAGAGACCCATAGAGATACAACAGAGAGACCCATAGAGACACAACAGAGAGACCCATAGAAACACAACAGAGAGACTCATAGAAAAACAACAGAGAGACTCATATAGACACAACAGAGAGACTCATAGAGATACAACAGAGAGACTCATATAGACACAATAGAGATACAACAGAGACCCATAGAGATACAACAGAGACCCATAGAGATACAACAGAGACCCATAGAGATACAACAGAGACCCATAGAAATACAACAGAGACCCATAGAGATACAACAGAGACCCATAGAGATACAACAGAGACCCATAGAAATACAACAGAGACCCATAAAGATACAACAGAGACCCATAGAGATACAACAGAGAGACTCATAGAGATACAACAGAGAGACTCATAGAGACACAACAGAGAGACTCATAGAGACACAACAGAGAGACTCATAGAGATACAACAGAGACCCATAGAGATACAACAGAGACCCATAGAGATACAACAGAGACCCATAGAGATACAACAGAGACCCATAGAGATACAACAGAGACCCATAGAAATACAACAGAGACCCATAGAGATACAACAGAGACCCATAGAGATACAACAGAGAGACTCATAGAGATACAACAGAGAGATTCATAGAGACACAACAGAGAGACTCATAGAGATACAACAGAGACCCATAGAGATACAACAGAGACCCATAGAGATGCAACAGAGACCCATAGAGATACAACAGAGACCCATAGAGATACAACAGAGACCCATATAAATACAACAGAGACCCATAGAGATACAACAGAGACCCATAGAGATACAACAGAGAGACTCATAGAGATACAACAGAGAGACTCATAGAGACACAACAGAGAGACTCATAGAGATACAACAGAGACCCATAGAGATACAACAGAGACCCATAGAGATACAACAGAGACCCATAGAGATACAACAGAGACCCATAGAGATACAACAGAGATACTCATAGAGATACAACAGAGACCCATAGAGATACAACAGAGACCCATAGAAATACAACAGAAACCCATAGAGATACAACAGAGACCCATAGAGATACAACAGAGAGACTCATAGAGATACAACACAGAGACTCGTAGAGATACAACAGAGAGACTCACAGAGACACAACAGAGACCCATAGATAAACAACAGAGAGGACCATAGAGATACAACAGAGACCCATAGAGACACAACAGAGAGACTCACAGAGAATCCACAGCGGGGAAAGAGTCAGACGAGTGTTCTTCAGAGTCAGCGTCTTGCACGGGAGGTGCCATTTGCGCGTCCTCCTCCGCCGTGCGTCCGGCTACGAGCGTCCACCTGCAGGACGAGTACAGAGTGACACTTGCCACGCGCGTGTCCAGATGTACGCGGAAGGGGACGGGGGGCAGAGGGAACGCGGCAAGATTTCGCTGACTGCGGATTTGGCGTCCGCTGTGCGAAGTGCTCCGAACAAACACGAAAAAAAACGTTTAAATCCATCTTTGTTTTTACGATCCCATTTTTTTTCTCTCTTCTCTCTCTCTCGCTCTCCCCGTTAGCGTTCGCAAATATCTACGGGACTTTTTGTTGTTGTTGTTGTTGTCGTTGCTGCCAGAATCAAAATGAAGAAAAATTAAGAAGCTAAGAGGCAATTAGCCCGTTCTGGAAATGAGACGAGTGTTTCATTACAAAAAGGCAGTTGTCGAACGGAGGTCACAGGTCAGTTTAACACGTAGCCGGCTTTCACGACCGATATTTTCCATAATAATTGTATTTTTTTTTTTTGGGGGGGGGGGGGGGGTTAGATCGCGTAAATGTGTCGGTAAACCCGCCACCGGCAGGGTTTGCCCCGTAAAAAAAAACGTGGCCAATCGGTCAGCTACTTCAGCACACCGGCTGCGCGTCGGAGAGTCAAACCCACCGACAACAACTTTTGCAACTCGAATTCCGTTGTGCCATTCACGCTGGCGGTTACGACGACGGCAGGACCAGCGAATAGCCACGATTGGGAAGGAGCCCCTGCCAACTGCGTCCGCTCTTCAAAGCCTCCCGTCAAACTTTGTTTTTTTTCTCTCTCTGAAGCAACCTCCGTTGAACACGTAGGAGCTTTCGCGACCAATATCATCCATAACGCAGGCCTTTTGGGTGAAATCACGCAAACGCAAATGTGTCGTTAAACCCGCCACCGCCCGACACAGTCAATTAGTAAGGGGTTGTCACGTGAACAGAACGTGGCCAATTCGTCACTAGTACAGCACCACCGCTTGTGTGTTGCAGAGCAAATCCAACAAGTTCTGTTAACGTGAGGTTGCTTCAGAGAGAGAGAGAGAAAAAAAGTTTGACCGCACGCTGGAGGCTTTGAAGAGCGGACGCAGTTGGCAGGAACAGATTATGTCTGTGTGTGCGTGTGTGTGCGTGGGTGGCTAAAGCACAGCAAGTTGGCACAGTAGGGGGTACAGGTGGTGCATCAGCCAGTCATCTCGGTCATCTCGGTCAGTCGACCCGTGGCACTTGCTGGTTATGCCTCATGACCTCCTGCCAGCGGGCGTTCGACACTTCACGTGGTAGTCTCAAGGTGCACATGGCCTGGCACAAGCGTCGTGGTGACGTCACCGCCACTTAGTGGCGAATGGCGGTTGTTGTTGTACATGAGCGGGAATCGAACTCGGGTCGCCGGGTTTGTAGCGCAGCAGCGCGCTAACCGCTGCACCACCGCTCCCCACCCCGTGTTTTGTTTCCCGCTAGCTGGTGCTGGCCACACGTACGTAAGAAGCTCAACGTACATACAACGTACATACAACGTACATACATAGAAGGGACCACTGCAGTTACGCGAATAGCCAGTTAGAGACACCGCACTGACTAACTGTTGAAGATATGTAAGTTGGGGTTTAGACATCAGCTAAAGTATGTAATCGACGTTCATCTTAAAATCACGGCAGACTTTTTTTTTGCGCGCCAGTATCAAAGTACGAAAAATAAGAAGAGCTACGATTTAAAGCTTTCGTGACTGCAGGGATTCACCTTCTTGGTTCTTTCGGTAAAGTCACGTAGAATGGAAATAATAAAATAATAAAATACAACGTCATAAAATATAATTAAATTTCGATTTAAAGCTTTCGTGACTGCAGGGATTCATCTTCTTGGTTCTTTCGGTAAAGTCACGTAGAAGGGAAATAATAAAATAATAAAAATACAACGTAATAAAATATAATTAAATTTCGATTTAAAGCTTTCGTGACTGCAGGGATTCATCTTCTTGGTTCTTTCGGTAAAGTCACGTAGAAGGGAAATAATAAAATAATAAAAATAAAACATAATAAAATATTATTAAATTTCGATTTAAAGCTTTCGTGACTGCAGGGATCCGTCTTCTTGGTTCTTTCGGTAAAGTCACGTAGAAGGGAAATAATAAAATAATAAAAATATGAAACAATAAAATACAATTCTCACGACGTTTCGGCCACAACGCAAGCAGCCGCAGGACGTTATGATGTTTTATTTTCATTATTGTATTATTTCCCTTCTACGTGACTTTACCGAAAGAACCAAGAAGATACGAAGAGCTGTTAAGTCGATTCCTTGGCTAAAAAACGATTCTTACTTTTCATACTTTCAACTTTTTTGGCAACTTCACGCGTGACACACCCCCACCCACCCCCCTCTCAGTTCACCCGTTGGCACCACGAGCCCACGACTAGGCAACGAAGGGGGAACGGGGCTCTGTGCAGCAATCAAGGGCGACAACGTACGGCGCGCTTGGCCGCTGGAGTCGTGTATTTATTCATTTCGAAGAGAAAATGCTGCAGCCCTCCCCATAGCACAACCCCCTTACCCCCTTACCCCCTCCCCCCCCCCACCTGGCTTCGTGTAACGCGAAACATTTCGAGTGGTAGGGCCGGCGGAACGAACAACACCGGGCGGGCGGGCGGGCGGTCGAGAGAGAAAGAGAGCAGAGCATTATAAAAATTAACCCGTAAAAACAAAGTTTTTCACTATAAATCCTTTATATGCGTGGCGGCTAGAGTCCTCTCGTCCTCTGGCTTGAGATGGCTGCCACCTATGGGTCAGATGATTGTCTGGCACCATTAAGCAATTGGTGATTAAATATTTTTTTTAAAAATCCCCTAAACAGTGTAAAATTTTTGATTTTTTTTTCACGAAAAATAATTGTCACGCACAACGAGTCTGTGTGCAAAATGTCAGCTCGATTGGATCACGGGAAGTGGGTTAAAAAACGACCGAAAGATTTGCACGGTCGTAAGCAAGCAAGCAAGCACGCAAGCACGCAAGCACGCAAGCAAGCAAGCGAACTTAATATAAAGGATTTTTAAAAACCCGAAATGATGAACGAAGCAAAGTTCCGACTACACCGAGCATCTTCTTGTTTCCTCTGCATCGTAACAAAAAAAAACGAGAGCGAGTCGCGCGTGCGGGCCGGACACAGATGTGCGGCATTTGCGAAACAGCGAGCGTCAAACAACCGCCAAAGCTGCCACCACCACCACCCCTGCCAACACCACCACCACCCAGAAGTCGCAACCGGGTACCCGATACCCGTACCCTACCCGATACCCGGCTACCCGTACCCAGCCGGGTACGGGTACGGGTAGGCCGTGAGTCACTGGTGAGTCACCGTTTGTCACTCATTTCGGGTAGGGTACGGGTAGGGAACGGGTACCCCTACCCGGCCGGGTACGGGTACGGGTAGGCCGTGAGTTACTGGTGAGTCACCGTTTGTCACTCATTTCGGGTAGGGTACGGGTAGCGAACGGGTACGGGTAGGCCGTGAGTCACTGGTGAGTCACCGTTTGTCACTCATTTCGGGTAGGGTACGGGTAGGGAACGGGTACCCATTTGCGACCCTGGCGCGGCCGGGTACGGGTACGGGTAAGGAATCAAAACCCGTTTGCGACCTCTGCCACCATCCCAATAGCTCAACCGCCACCACCGCCCCCCCTCCCACCCCCCAACGCGACACCGGGCGACGACGGAGACGATCGTCCGCCGTGAATTGATGGCGAGAGAGAGGCAAACCCCAACCCCGGGCGCTTTGGCACGCATCCAACGCGGCTGGAGTACGCGCGCACGCTCCCACACTAAAAAGCGGGGGGGGGGGGGGTAGTAGGAGAAGTGGTGGGGGGAGAGAGGGGGGGGGCAGCCAAAGAAAAAAATCTGCCCCCCCTCTCTCTCTCTCCATCCCCTACCCTCCCCCCCCCCTTTTCAGTGACGGCTTGAAGTACGCGCGTAGGGTGCAAGGGGCAGCTCTCGCTCGCCGCGTGTTTTCCAAGAATGACAGCGCTTGACTGTCCATCATTGCTAAGCCGTTGACGGCGGCGCATGAGAACGTCCGCGCACAAGCACGGACAGCGAGCGAGCGAGAGAGCGAGAGAGACCACCACCCACTCGACCTCGACGCGGATTGTCCCCGGCGAACGAATAAATAAATAAATAAGCAGGCGAGAGGGGTAGCTAACGAAGAGCTGGGGGGGGGGGCAGAGGGGGGGGGGGCAGAGGGGGTGGTGGTGGTGGGTGGGTGGGTGGGTGGGGGGCGGGTGAAGAAGAAAGAAGGGCCCCCTCCACCGTTTCTACGCACAAAAGCGAAGAGGGTGGCATGGCACATTGAACATTCCGGTTGCCATCTGTTCCCTATTTCGGGGGGGAGGGAGAGTGGGAGGGGGGGTGAGAGAAATAAATAAATAAATAGAAAGTCAACCCTCTCCCCTCCGCCTCGTACTTTTCACTGCTGCACGTCCTCCGTTTTACTGCTGCACATTCTGTGTGTCACTGCTGCACATCCTGCTGCACCTCCTGCGTGTCACTGCTGCACCACCTGCGTGTCACTGCTGCACCTCCTGTGTGTCACTGCTGCACCTCCTGCGTGTCACTGCTGCACCTCCTGCGTGTCACTGCTGCACCTCCTGCGTGTCACTGCTGCACCTCCTGCGTGTCACTGCTGCACAACCTGCGTGTCACTGCTGCACCTCCTGCTGCACCTCCTGTGTGTCACTGCTGCACCTCCTGCGTGTCACTGCTGCACCTCCTGCGTGTCACTGCTGCACCTCCTGCATGTCACTGCTGCACCTCCTGTGTGTCACTGCTGCACAACCTGCGTGTCACTGCTGCACAACCTGCGTGTCACTGCTGCACCTCCTGCTGCACCTCCTGCTGCACATCCTGCGTGTCACTGCTGCACTTCCTGCGTGTCACTGCTGCACATCCTGCGTGTCACTGCTGCACCTCCTGCATGTCACTGCTGCACCACCTGCGTGTCACTGCTGCACCTCCTGCGTGTCACTGCTGCACCTCCTGCATGTCACTGCTGCACCACCTGCGTGTCACTGCTGCACCTCCTGCGTGTCACTGCTGCACCTCCTGCGTGTCACTGCTGCACCTCCTGCATGTCACTGCTGCACATCCTGCGTGTCACTGCTGCACATCCTGCGTGTCACTGCTGCACCTCCTCCGTTTCACTGCTGCACCTCCTGCTGCACCTCCTGCTGCACCTCCTCCGTTTCACTGCTGCACCACCTGCGTTTCACTGCTGCACCTCCTGCGTGTCACTGCTGCACCTCCTCCGTTTCACTGCTGCACCTCCTGTGTGTCACTGCTGCACCTCCTCCATTTCCCTGCTGAAGCTCCTCCGTTTCACTGCTGCACATCCTGCGTGTCACTGCTGCACCTCCTGCACGTGCCGTGCGAGAGCCGAACAGAGGGAGGAGAGGGGGGGAGTTGACTTAACCCATCATCCCTCCCCGCGGGGGATGGCGGTTCGAGGGTCGATAAAGTTGTGTACTGCTTCATACGGAAAGTGGCATCAACGGTGGCCGTCTCTTGCGGAGATTGTCCTCAGCCGTAGGCATTTGGCGTTCCGTTCATCGGTTCAATTTTGATTTAAAGCTTTCGTGACTGCAGGGATTTATATTCTTGGTTCTTTCGGTAAAGTCACGTAGAAGGGAAATAATAAAATAATGTTAATATAAAACAATAGAAATTCTCACAACGTTTCGACTGCAACGCAAGCAATCGTCATCAGGTGTGAAATCCACAGAAAGAAAATTGCCACTTTTTTCAAATTTTCTTGCAGTGGATTTCACACCTGACGATGATTGCTTGTGTTGCAGTCGAAACGTCGTGAGAATTTTTATTGTTTTATATTTATATTATTTTATTTTCCTTTCTACGTGACTTTATCGAAAGAACCAACAATATTCATCAGTTCAGTTCAGTTATTTTTTTTAAAGATATAGCCCTGTGAGCCATTCGGCTCTTGAATCGGATGCAACCGCAACAAACAAAAACATGAACAAGAAACATCTTCATTGGAACCTCATTTGCTAGTAGCAAAATATGATAATTGTTTATTTACCCTCTTATCTCGTACGCCTTTTGGCGTCATCTGGTCCAACACCACGTGAGACTAGGCTCTTAAAAGGCTGTCTCGGGTGTGGACCAATCAACTTCAAGGACAGTGCACATTATCAGAGTTGTGTTTTTTGTTTGCATTATGGCTGCAGGTATTGTGGTCAATACAAACATGACTCCTCGTAAAAAGGTGTCAGTTTTGTTGCCAGATAAAAGGGTAAAAAAACAATTATTATATTTTTCTACTGGCAAATGAGGTTGCAATGGTGTAAATGCTTACCCCAAGCTTTCATACTCTGATGGTGCATTGCCTTTTAGTTGTGCGCCTTTTGGCGTCATCTGGTCCAACACCATGTGAGACTAGGCTCTAAGGAAAGCTGTCTCGGTTGTGGACCAATCAACTTCAAGGAAAGTGCACATACATTATCAGAGTTATGTTTTTGGTTTGCATTCCGACTGCAGGTATTGTGGTCAATGCAAACATGACTCCTTGTAAAAAAAGGTGTCAGTTTTGTTGCCAGATAAAAGGGTAAAAAACTAATTATCAAGAAACATCTTAAAGTGACTACGCGCAAACAGCAAAATCCAGGGAAAAAAAAGCGAGGGCTTCTTCTGGAGGTGGTGTGTTGGTGATGCTCAAACATACTCGTATGTTTTTTCGGTAAAGTCACGTAGGTAAAAAATACAATTTAAATTTTATAAAGGTAATAATAGAAATGAAATAAAAAAAATCACATTAAAAAAATAATAATAAAAGTAATAGTAGAAATAAAATAGAATCATAAATCACGTTATTTTATTTATATTATTAACTTTTATTAATTTTAATTTAATTTTTACCTACGTGACTTTACCAAACCTAAGAGTATGAATCCTTGCAGTCACGAAAGCTTCAAATCTAGAATTGATGTTCAATCACCCAAAGAGATTTTCCCCTTTTGTTATGGCAGAGGCGGTCACGTCTGCGTTCACAACACGAGGCAAAGCAAACGTCGTTATATCATCAGAGCGTGTGTTCGTTTGCATGTTTTTGCACCAAGTACCGTGTGCGGTTCATGCAGGTATCTTACTTTTGGGCGTTAGGACATCTTCACACGCGGTCCTGTTTCATTGCCAGGAAAGAGTGAACACCCAATAATTATTTTTCGTCAGTTTTTTTGATACCGCCAAAAAAGGTCACCGTAGATATAATATCACATAAAAGGTCATCATAGATATAATATCACATAAAAGGTCCGCTTATCCTGGCGCGGGTCGCAGTGGCAGCAGCGTGCGAGTAGGGCGGTCCAGATCTCTCTTTACCTGGCGACAGACTCCAGCACTACACTACTATACACTACACTATACACTACACTATACACTACATTATACACTACACTATACACTATACACTACACACTGCTATACACTACACTATACACTACACTATACACTACACTATACACTACAATATACACTACACTATACACTACATTATACACTACACTATACACTATACACTACACACTGCTATACACTACACTATACACTACACTATACACTACACTATACACTACACTATACACTACACTATACACTACTATACACTACACTATATACTACACTATACACTACACTATACACTACATTATACACTACACTATACACTATACACTACACACTGCTATACACTACACTATACACTACACTATACACTACACTATACACTACAATATACACTACACTATACACTACACTATACACTACTATACACTACACTATACACTACACTATACACTACACTATACACTATACACTACTATACACTACACTATACACACTACACTGCTATACACTACTATACACTACACTATACACTACACTATACACTACACTATACACTACACTACACTATACACTACTATACACTACACTATACACTACTATACACTACACTATACACTACACTATACACTACACTAATATACACTACACTATAGACTATACACTACTATACACTACACTATACACTACACTATACACTACACTATACACTACACTATACACTACTATACACTACACTATACACTACACTATACACTACTATACACTACACTATACACTACACTATACATTACACTATACACTACACTATACACTACTATACAATACTATACACTACTATACACTACTATACACTACACTATACATTACACTATACACTACACTATACACTACTATACACTACTATACACTACACTATACACTACTATACACTACTATACACTACACTATACACTACTATACACTACTATACACTACACTATACACTACACTATACACTACATTACTATACACTACACTATTCACTACTATACACTACTATACACGACACTACACACTACACTATACACTACACTATACACTACACTATACACTACACTATACACTACACTATACACTACACGACGTTCCCAGGCCAGCCACGCGACGTCGTCCCGCTAGCAGCAGCAGCTGCTGATGCTGCTGTTGCTGATACTGCTGCTGCTGCTGATACTGCTGCTGCTACTGCTACTGATGCTGCTGCTGATACTGCTGCTGCTGCTGATACTGCTGCTGCTGCTGATACTGCTGCTGGTAATGCTGCTGCTGCTGATACTGCTGCTGCTGCTACTGCTGCGACTGCTGCTGCTGCTGATACTGCTGCTGCTGCTACTGCTGCTGCTGCTACTGCTGCTACTGCTGCTGCTGATACTGCTGCTGCTGCTACTGCTGCTGCTGATACTGCTGATACTGCTGATACTGCAGCTGCTGCTGATACTACTGCTGCTGATACTGCTGCTGCTGCTGTTGATACTGCTGCTGCTGATACTGCTGCTGCTGATACTGCTGATACTGCTGCTGCTGCTGCTGATACTGCTGCTGCTGATATTGCTGCTGCTGATACTGCAGCTGATGATACTGCAGCTGATACTGCTGCTGATACTGCTGCTGATACTGCTGATGCTGCTGCTGCTGATACTGCTGCTGATACTGCTGATGCTGCTGCTGCTGATACTGCTGCTGATACTGCTGCTGCTGATACTGCTGCTGATACTGCTGATACTGCTGCTGCTGATACTGCTGCTGATACTGCTGATGCTGCTGCTGCTGATACTGCTGCTGATACTGCTGCTGCTGCTGCTACTGCTGCCCGGTAGAGAATTTGATGTAATATAGTTTGTGTTAACTACCTCGCCTGGTATGCAGGCGGTCGTGGGTTCGTTCCCGACCCTGACGCCTGCTGCTGTATATTTGGAGTTTGCGTGTCTCTCTCTCTCATCATCATCACGGTGGCTAGGAGATGTTAACTACCTCGCCAGGTTTGCAGGAGGTCGTGGGTTCGGAGTCTGCGTGTCTCTCCCTCTCCTTGTGGTCACGTGGAATTTTTCTCCGGGTCCTCCCGTTTTTTCCTCCACATTAAGAATCAACATTACCACGCGTTTCGAGTCTTTAGGCTGCGATACATTTCCACGTGATGATGATGATGATGATACACTTTGTAGAGCTACCATTTGTGGTCAGGTCGCTTCTGAAAAAAGGGTTACGTAGCTCGGCTCAGCGCACCTTACCTGGTAACATAAACATAATTCAACGTTTCTTTTTTAAAATAATTTTCAATTCGACGGCTTGGAAGGAGCGATTCTTTTGGTCACATTTGGTAGACGGAACAGGTGACAGCCCTGTCCGCGTGCCCCCGTGCGTGTGTGTGCCCATTCTACCGTCCGTGCCCAAAGGGCCCACAACGCTCTCGCTCGTGGCTTCCCAACCCTGGGAATTGTGAAAGTCCCCAAATTTCAACAACAGAAAAAAAAACACAAAAACGTACATAAAGGAAAGGTGTCAGACCGAACGTCAGGCTTGAATGGGGACGACGATGAATGAATTAATGAATTAATCATATTAATAATTCCCAGCCCTGTCTCCGGCCACTGATGGATGAGACTCCCTCCCTGAGCCGTGTCAGTCAATGCCGCTTGCTTTTGACCATACTTTGCTGCGCCGGTCAATGCCGGGCGGTGAAGGCCGCGGTTGGGAATCGGAATTTCGCTCGCTCGGTTCCAGAGTCTGGGCGCCTCCCCCCACCCCTCCCCCAACACTCACCACACTCACCCACCCACCCACCCCCACCCCCCTTCTTTACCACTCACCCACATTGCCAGCGTGGTGAAATATGGTCAAACAACACAAACGACAGCGTGGGGGAGGCCTTCATCCAGCAGCGGCAGCGGCGGATTGACGCGCCTCCAATTAGCAAGGTTGGCTACGTACGGTGCGAAAGAAGTTAGATGTCCATAAATACCCTACATACGAGTATGGGTCCCTGTGGGGTTTTGTGAGTCTCTGTGGGTCTCTATGGTTCTATATGAGTCTCTGGGTCCCTGTGGGTCTCTGTGGGTCTATATGAGTCTCTGGGTATCTGTGGGTCTCTATGGTTCTATATGAGTCTCTGGATCTCTCTGGATCTCTGTGGGTCTCTATGAGTCTCTGGGTCTCTGTGGGTCTCTATGGCTCTATATGAGTCTCTGGATCTCTGTGGGTCTCTATGGGTCTATATGAGTCTCTGGGTATCTGTGGGTCTCTATGGTTCTATATGTGTCTCTGGATCTCTCTGGATCTCTGTGGGTCTCTATGAGTCTCTGGGTCTCTGTGGGTCTCTATGGGTCTATATGAGTCTCTGGGTCTCTGTGGGTCTCTATGGGTCTATATGAGTCTCTGGGTCTCTGTGGGTCTCTATGGGTCTCTATGGGTCTATATGAGTCTCTGGGTCTCTGTGGGTCTCTATGGGTCTCTATGAGTCTCTGGATCTCTGTGGGTCTCTATGGGTCTATATGAGTCTCTGGATCTCTGTGGGTTTCTATGGGTCTATATGAGTCTCTGGATCTCTGTGGGTCTCTATGGTTCTATATGAGTCTCTGGATCTCTCTGGATCTCTGTGGGTCTCTATGAGTCTCTGGATGTCTGTGGGTCTCTATGGGTCTCTATGGGTCTCTATGAGTCTCTGGGTCTCTGTGGGTCTCTATGGGTCTCTATGAGTCTCTGGATCTCTGTGGGTCTCTATGGGTCTATATAAGTCTCTGGATCTCTGTGGGTTTCTATGGGTCTATATGAGTCTCTGGATCTCTGTGGGTCTCTATGGTTCTATATGAGTCTCTAGATCTCTCTGGATCTCTGTGGGTCTCTATGAGTCTCTGGATGTCTGTGGGTCTCTATGGGTCTCTATGAGTCTCTGGGTCTCTGTGGGTCTCTATGAGTCTCTGGATCTCTGTGGGTCTCTATGGGTCTCTATGAGTCTCTGGATCTCTGTGGGTCTCTATGGGTCTATATGAGTCTCTGGATGTCTGTGGGTCTCTATGGGTCTCTATGAGTCTCTGGGTGTCTGTGGGTCTCTATGGTTCTATATGAGTCTCTGAATCTCTGTGGGTCTCTATGAGTCTCTGGATCTCTATGGGTCTCTATGGGTCTATATGAGTCTCTGGGTCTCTGTGGGTCTCTATGGTTCTATATGAGTCTCTGGGTTCCTGTGGGTCTCTGTGGGTCTATATGAGTCTCTGGGTCTCTATGGGTCTATATGAGTGTCTGGATCTCTGTGGGTCTCTATGAGTCTCTGGATCTCTGTGGGTGTCTATGAGTCTCTGGATCTATGTGGGTCTCTATGAGTCTCTGGATGTCTGTGGGTCTCTATGGGTCTCTATGAGTCTCTGGGTCTCTGTGGGTCTCTATGGGGATCTATGAGTCTCTGGATCTCTGTGGGTCTCTATGGGTCTATATGAGTCTCTGGGTCTATGTGGGTTTCTATGGGTCTATATGAATATCTGGGTCTCTGTGGGTCTCTATGGGTCTCTATGAGTCTCTGGATCTATGTGGGTCTCTATGGTTCTCTATGAGTCTCTGGATCTCTGTGGGTCTCTATGGGTCTCTATGAGTCTCTGGATCTCTGTGGGTCTCTATGGGTCTATATGAGTCTCTGGGTCTCTGTGGGTCTCTATGGGTCTCCATGAGTCTCTGGATCTCTGTGGGTCTCTATGGGTCTCTATGAGTCTCTGGATCTCTGTGGGTCTCTATGGGTCTATATGGGTCTATATGAGTCTCTGGATCTCTGTGGGTCTCTATGGGTCTCTATGGGTCTATATGAGTCTCTGGGTCTCTGTGGGTCTCTATGAATCTCTGGATCTCTGTGGGTCTCTATGGGTCTATATGAGTCCCTGAATCTTTTGGGTCTCCATGGGTCTCTTTCTTCTGATATTAGGAAGCCATTGAGAGTTTTTGCACTTTTAAATCATCATCTCGATTGAAAACGAATTTCTTTAGAACTGCCTTTTATGTTTGGTTTGTTGTCTTTCTCCCGCACCTCCGATTAGCATGGTCAGCTACGTACGGTGCGAAAGAAGTTCAACATACTCTTTGTTTTTTTCGGTAAAGTCACGTAGGTAAAAATTAACCCGTAAAAACAAAGTTTTTCACTATAAATCCTTTATATGCGTGGCGGCTAGAGTCCTCTCGTCCTCTGACTTGAGATGGCTGCCACCTATGGGTCAGATGGTTGCCTGCCACCATTAAGCAATTGGTAATTAAAAATATAGTTTTTTTTCCTAAAAAGTGTAACATTTTGGAAAAAATTTTCACGAAAATACATTGTCACGCACAACGATTCTGTGTGCAAAATGTCAGCTCGATTGGATCACGGGAAGCGGGTTAAGAAACGACCGAAAGATTTGCACGGTCGTAAGCAAGCAAGCAAGTGAACTTAATATAAAGGATTTAAAAAATACAATAAAATGTAAACAGATAAATGAATTCACGACGTTACGGAAGCTTATGTTGCCTCCGAAACGTCGTGATTTAATTTATTTATTTTCATTGTAAAAAAAATTTTTACCTCCGTGACTTTACCGAAAAAACCAAAGAGTATGTATCCTTGCAGTCACGAAAACTTCAAATCTAGAATTAGTTTCAACATACACACATACAAAGCCCGTTATTGTTGACCGCGTGAAATTAGCCGTCACGTTGACGCGATTCAAACGAACCGAACCTGAAAATCCATCAACGTGGACTGCTCACACCTGGACAGGTGAAAAAGGAGCGGGGATGGTTAAGGCGCAGCCCTGCAATGCCCGTCTCACGCCACTGCCGGCGGGAAGGCGCCATTCGTTTATAGCTGGCGATAACAAAGATCCCCCGTATAGCCT
>NC_083839.1:3303119-3371086 GCF_015708825.2 Lethenteron reissneri
GGGTCAGGATCGAACCCACGACCTCCTGCATACAAGGCGATGTAGTTAACATCTCATAGCCACCGTGATGACGATGATGATAGAGAGACACGCAAACTCCAAATATACAGCAGCAGGCATCAGAGTCGAGATCAAACCTACGACCTCCTGCATACAAGGCGAAGTAGTTAACATATCATAGCCACCGTGATGATGATGAGAGAGAGAGAGAGAGACGCAAACTCCAAATATACAGCAGCAGGCATCGTCAGGGTCAGGATCGAACCCACGACCTCCTGTATACCTGGCGAGGTAGTTAACATCTCCTAGCCACCGTGATGATGATGAGAGAGAGAGACAGACACGCAAACTCCAAATATACAGCAACAGGCATCGTCAGGGTCAGGATCGAACCCACGACCTCCTGCATACAAGGCGATGTAGTTAACATCTCATAGCCACCGTGATAATGATGAGAGAGACAAACATGCAAACTCCAAATACACAGCAGCAAGCGTCAGGGTCAGGATCGAACCCACGACCTCCTGCATACAAGGCGATGTAGTTAACATCTCATAGCCACCGTGATGACGATGATGATAGAGAGACACGCAAACTCCAAATATACAGCAGCAGGCATCAGAGTCGAGATCAAACCTACGACCTCCTGCATACAAGGCGAGGTAGTTAACATCTCATAGCCACCGTGGCGGGTGATCGAGGCCGCGAGTCGCCCCACGAAAACCACTCTCCCACCAGTCGTGTCGGTGTGAAGGTCACCTTTCAAACCGATGGCCAAAGCACGGTGTTTGTTTTCAAGCGCCAGTGCGCGTTCGGCGGCACATTTCACTTAAGCTCGTTAACATTCCTCCACCGGGGTGGGAGGGAGGGACGCACCACTACCGGGCCACGGGCGTTGCGCTATATGTTACCGTCTGAAATATCAAGTTCCAGCCACACTGGCGAAAAACTTCAGATTGATTTGGTTGTGTACGGAGCGGGGTGGGAGGGAGGGATGCACGTAATTGCACATCCACGCGGGGGCATATCGTGAAAGTTCACTCACCGGCTAACACAAAAGGGGGGGGGGGGATGAGAAGAATTACGTCCGTGGTGATTTCGTTTTTTTAAACAATCATTCTTTTTGTTTTCCGAATTTTTCAAATTCCAATTGCGCTGTCGGCGATGAGTCATGTGATGAAAGCGTCCAATCGCAGCGATGCACCACCTCTTCTCCCTCCTCCCCCGCCCCCCTCCCACACCGAGTTTAAAGGTCTGCCTGCCGAAGCGAATATTACAGAACGATTTCACCGCTCCGAGCTGCATTCCCTTCCATCATCACCGCACGCTCACACTCGCCGTGAGCTTCACATGCGAGTTGCTCCGTCCGTGTTGACAACTCCGTCCGCCAAACTGTTTCATCGGATCCACACCGCGTCCAACCACCACCAACAACACCACACTGCAGGTCACAACTCAAAAATGCGCCCACTCACTCACTCATCCACCCACTCACTCATCCACTCACTCACCACACTGCAGGTCACAACAACACACCCACCCACCCACTCACTCACCAACTCACCACACTTCAGGTCACAACAACACACCCACCCACCCACTCACCCACTCACTCATCCACTCACTCACCACACTGCAGGTCACAACAACACACCCACCCACTCACTCACGAACTCACCACACTTCAAGTCACAACAACACACCCACCCACCCACTCACCCACTCACTCATCCACTCACTCACCACACTGCAGGTCACAACAACACACTCACCCACCCACTCACCCACTCACTCATCCACCCACTCACCACACTGCAGGTCACAACAACACACCCACCCACCCACTCACCCACTCACTCATCCACCCACTCACTCACCCACTCACTCACCACACTGCAGGTCACAACAACACACCCACCCACTCATTCACTCACCCACTCACCACACTTCAGGTCACAGCAACACACTCACCCACCCACTCACCCACTCACTCATCCACTCACTCACTCATCCACTCACTCACCACACTGCAGGTCACAACAACACACCCACCCACTCACTCACCAACTCACCACACTTCAAGTCACAACAACACACCCACCCACCCACTCACCCACTCACTCATCCACTCACTCACCACACTGCAGGTCACAACAACACACCCACCCACTCACTCACCAACTCACCACACTTCAGGTCACAACAACACACCCACCCACCCACTCACCCACTCACTCATCCACTCACTCATCCACTCACTCACCACACTGCAGGTCACAACAACACACCCACCCACCCACTCACCCACCCACTCACCCACTCACTCATCCACCCACTCACCACACTTCAAGTCACAACAACACACCCACCCATCCACTCACCCACTCACTCATCCACTCACTCACCACACTGCAGGTCACAACAACACACTCACCCACCCACTCACCCACTCACTCATCCACCCACTCACCACACTGCAGGTCACAACAACACATTCACCCACCCACTCACCCACTCACTCATCCACCCACTCACTCACCCACTCACTCACCACACTGCAGTTCACAACAACACACCCACCCACCCACTCACCCACTCACTCATCCACCCACTCACTCACCCACTCACTCACCACACTGCAGGTCACAACAACACACCCACCCACCCACTCACCCACTCACCACACTGCAGTTCACAACAACACACCCACCCAGCCACCCACTCACTCACCACACTGCAGGTCGCAACAACACACCCACCCACTCACTCACCACACTGCAGGTCACAACAACACACCCACCCACTCACTCACCAAACTACGAACAACCTTTCTCAATTCCAGACACGTATCGACTTTCATCCGTTACAACTTGAATATTGCTATGGGAACCTCATTTGCCAGTAAAAATATGATAATTGGTTTTTTACCCTTTTATCTGGCAACAAAACTGACACCTTTTTACAAGGAGTCATGTTTGCATAGACCGCAATACCTGCAGTCATAATACAAACAAAAGAACATAACTCTGATAATGTGCACTGTCCTTGAAGTTGATTGGTCCACACCTGAGACAGCTTTCCTTAGAGCCTAGTCTCACATGGGTTGGACCAGAGTTATGTTCTTTTGTTTGTATTATGACTGCAGGTATTGCGGTCTATGCAAACATGACTCCTTGTAAAAAGGTGTCAGTTTTGTTGCCAGATTGAACAGTGCTGTTTGTTGCTGGCCGGCTCGGTGTATTGCACCTCTCACGAAGTGACCTTTGACCTCACGCCACAAGGGAGTCCCTTCCTTCTTTCCCCTTCCGATATTTGGAAGCCACTGGAAGCCACGAACTTTCCAATCATCTCGATTGACAAACTCACTTCTTTAGACACTGCTTTCTTTGTGTTTAGTTTGTGGTCATTCTCCCCCACACCGCAGATTCGCACGGTTTGGCTGGGTCTCTGTGGGTCTCTGTGGGTCTCTGTGGGTCTCTGTGAATCTCTGGGGTCTCTGTGTGTCTCTGTGTGTCTCTGTGTGTCTCTGTGGGTATCTGTGTGTCTCTGTGAGTCTCTGTGTGTCTCTGTGGGTCTCTGTGGGTATCTGTGTGTTTCTGTGTGTCTCTGTGGGTATCTGTGGGTCTCTGTGGGTCTCTGTGGGTCTCTGGGGTCTCTGTGTGTCTCTGTGTGTCTTTGTAGGTGTCTGTGTGTCTCTGTGAGTCTCTGTGGGTATCTGTGTGTCTCTGTGTGTCTCTGTGTATCTCTGTGGGTTTCTGTGGGTCTCTGTGGGTCTCTGTGTGTCTCTGTGAGTCTCTATGGGTATCTGTGTGTCTCTGTGGGTCTCTGTGTGTCTCTGGGGTCTCTGTGGATCTCTGTGTGTCTCTGTGGGTCTCTGTGGGTCTCTGTGTGTCTCTGTGAGTCTCTGTGTGTTTCTGTGGGTCTCTGTGTGTATCTGGGGTCTCTGTGTGTCTCTGTGTGTCGCTGTGTGTCTCTGTGTGTGTCTGTGTGTCTCTGTGGGTCTCTGTGGTTCTCTGTGGGTCTCTGGGGTCTCTGGGGTCTCTGGGGTCTATGGGGGTCTTTGGGGTCTCTGTGTGTCTCTGTGGGTATCTGTGGGTCTCTGTGGGTCTCTGTGTGGGTCTCTGTGGGTCTCTGTGGGTCTCTGGTGTCTCTGGGGTCTATGGGGGTCTTTGGGGTCTCTGTGTGTCTCTGTGGGTCTCTGTGGGTCTCTGTGTGGGTCTCTGTGGGTCTCTGTGGGTCTCTGTGTGGGTCTCTGTGGGTCTCTGGGGTCTCTGTGGGTCTCTGAGGTCTCTGTTGGTCTCTGTGGGTTTCTGTGGGTTTATTTTGGCTCTGTGGGCTCTGGGGTCTCTGTGGGCTTCTGTGTGTCTCTGTGTGTCTCTGTGGGTCTCTGTGGGTCTCTGTGGGTCTCTGTGTGTCTTTGTTGGTCTCTATGGATCTCTGTGGGTCTCTGTGGGTCTTTGTGGGTCTCTGTGTGTCTCTGTGGGTCTCTGTGGGTCTCTGTGTGTCTTTGTTGGTCTCTATGGATCTCTGTGGGTCTCTGTGGGTCTCTGTGTGTCTCTGTGTGTCTCTGTGGGTATCTGTGGGTCTCTGTGGGTCTCTGTGATTCTCTGTGGGTCTCTGTGCGTCTCTCTGGGTCTCTGTGAGTCTCTGGGGTCTCTGGGGTCGCTGTGGGTCTCTGTGAGTCTCTGTGGGTCTCTGTGGGTCTCTGTGGGTCTCTGGGGTTTCTGGGGTCTCTGTGGGTCTCTGTGGGTCTCTGTGCATCTATGTAGGTCTCTGTGGGTCTCTGTGGGTCTCTGTGTTCTCTGTGTGTCTCTGTGAGTGTCTGTGAGTCTCTGTGGTCTCTGTGTGTCTCTGTGGGTCTCTGTGTGTCTCTCGGGTCTCTGTGGGTCTCTGTGAGTCTCTGTGGGTCTCTAGGGTCTCTGGGGTCTCTGTGGGTCTCTGTGGGTCTCTGTGTGTCTCTGTGAGTCTCTATGGGTATCTGTGTGTCTCTGTGGGTCTCTGTGTGTCTCTGGGGTCTCTGTGGATCTCTGTGTGTCTCTGTGGGTCTCTGTGGGTCTCTGTGTGTCTCTGTGAGTCTCTGTGTGTTTCTGTGGGTCTCTGTGTGTATCTGGGGTCTCTGTGTGTCTCTGTGTGTCTCTGTGTGTCTCTGTGTGTGTCTGTGTGTCTCTGTGGGTCTGTGTGGGTCTCTGTAGGTCTCTGGGTTTTCTGTGGGTCTCTGTGTGTCTCTGTGGGTCTCTGTGGTTCTCTGTGGGTCTCTGGGGTCTCTGGGGTCTCTGGGGTCTATGGGGGTCTTTGGGGTCTCTGTGTGTCTCTGTGGGTATCTGTGGGTCTCTGTGGGTCTCTGTGTGGGTCTCTGTGGGTCTCTGTGGGTCTCTGGTGTCTCTGGGGTCTATGGGGGTCTTTGGGGTCTCTGTGTGTCTCTGTGGGTCTCTGTGGGTCTCTGTGTGGGTCTCTGTGGGTCTCTGTGGGTCTCTGTGTGGGTCTCTGTGGGTCTCTGGGGTCTCTGTGGGTCTCTGAGGTCTCTGTTGGTCTCTGTGGGTTTCTGTGGGTTTATTTTGGCTCTGTGGGCTCTGGGGTCTCTGTGGGCTTCTGTGTGTCTCTGTGTGTCTCTCTGGGTCTCTGTGGGTCTCTGTGGGTCTCTGTGTGTCTTTGTTGGTCTCTATGGATCTCTGTGGGTCTCTGTGGGTCTTTGTGGGTCTCTGTGTGTCTCTGTGGGTCTCTGTGGGTCTCTGTGTGTCTTTGTTGGTCTCTATGGATCTCTGTGGGTCTCTGTGGGTCTCTGTGTGTCTCTGTGTGTCTCTGTGGGTATCTGTGGGTCTCTGTGGGTCTCTGTGATTCTCTGTGGGACTCTGTGCGTCTCTCTGGGTCTCTGTGAGTCTCTGGGGTCTCTGGGGTCTCTGTGGGTCTCTGTGAGTCTCTGTGGGTCTCTGTGGGTCTCTGTGGGTCTCTGGGGTTTCTGGGGTCTCTGTGGGTCTCTGTGGGTCTCTGTGCATCTATGTAGGTCTCTGTGGGTCTCTGTGGGTCTCTGTGTTCTCTGTGTGTCTCTGTGAGTCTCTGTGAGTCTCTGTGGTCTCTGTGTGTCTCTGTGGGTCTCTGTGTGTCTCTCGGGTCTCTGTGGGTCTCTGTGAGTCTCTGTGGGTCTCTAGGGTCTCTGGGGTCTCTGTGGGTCTCTGTGGGTCTCTGTGTGTCTCTGTGGGTCTCTGGGGTCTCTGTGGGTCTCTGTGGGTCTCTGGGGTCTCTGGGGTCTCTGGGGTCTCTGTGGGTCTCTGTGGGTCTCCGTGGGTCTCTGGGGGTCTCTGGGGTCTCTGTGGGTCTCTGTGGGTCTCTGTGGGTCTCTGGGGTCTCTGGGGTCTCTGTGGGTCTCTGTGGGTCTCCGTGGGTCTCTGGGTCTCTGGGGTCTCTGTGGGTCTCTGTGGGTCTCCGTGGGTCTCTGTGGGTCTCTGGGGTCTCTGTGGGTCTCTGTGGGTCTCTGGGTCTCTGGGGTTTCTGGGGTCTATGTGCGTCTCTGTGAGTCTCTGTGTGTCTCTGTGCGTCTCTGTGGGTCTCTGGGTGTCTCTGTGGGTCTCTGTAGATCCCTGGGGGTCTCTGTGGGTCTCTGTGTGTCTCTGTGTGTCTTTGTGGGTATCTGTGGGTCTCTGTGGGTCTCTGTGATTCTCTGTGGGTCTCTGTGCGTCTCTCTGGGTCTCTGTGAGTCTCTGGGGTCTCTGGGGTCTCTGTGGGTCTCTGTGAGTCTCTGTGGGTCTCTGTGGGTCTCTGTGGGTCTCTGGGGTTTCTGGGGTCTCTGTGGGTCTCTGTGCATCTATGTAGGTCTCTGTGGGTCTCTGTGTTCTCTATGTGTCTCTGTGAGTCTCTGTGAGTCTCTGTGGTCTCTGTGTGTCTCTGTGGGTCTCTGTGTGTCTCTCGGGTCTCTGTGGGTCTCTGTGAGTCTCTGTGGGTCTCTAGGGTCTCTGGGGTCTCTGTGGGTCTCTGTGGGTCTCTGTGTGTCTCTGTGGGTCTCTGGGGTCTCTGTGGGTCTCTGTGGGTCTCTGGGGTCTCTGGGGTCTCTGGGGTCTCTGTGGGTCTCTGTGGGTCTCCGTGGGTCTCTGGGGGTCTCTGGGGTCTCTGTGGGTCTCTGTGGGTCTCTGTGGGTCTCTGTGGGTCTCTGGCGTCTCTGGGGTCTCTGTGGGTCTCTGTGGGTCTCCGTGGGTCTCTGGGTCTCTGGGGTCTCTGTGGGTCTCTGTGGGTCTCCGTGGGTCTCTGTGGGTCTCTGGGGTCTCTGTGGGTCTCTGTGGGTCTCTGGGTCTCTGGGGTTTCTGGGGTCTATGTGCGTCTCTGTGAGTCTCTGTGTGTCTCTGTGCGTCTCTGTGGGTCTCTGTGTGTCTCTGTGGGTCTCTGTAGATCTCTGGGGTCTATGTGTGTCTCTGTGGGTCTCTGTCGGTCTCTGTGGGTCTCTGTGGGTCTCTGTGTGTCTCTGTGGGTATCTTGTGGGTCTCTGTGGGTCTCTGTGTGTCTCTGTGGGTCTCTTGTGGGTCTCTGTGGATCTCTGTGGGTCTCTGTGGTCTTTATGAACCATGGTGAATCCACGGTGTGTGTTATATATCATCCTCTGTAAGGCCACACAGTGTTGCCGACGAATGGATGCGTCGATTTGTTTTTCTTACACACTCCGATCCCAGAGTCGCAGAGTCAAATCAAACGACCAGAGATGGGACAAAGTCATTGTTATGCAAGTCCAAGTCGAGTCTGAAGTCATCAAATTCATGACTCGAGTCTGACTCGAGTCCAATTCACATGACTCGAGTCCACACCTCTGCAAACGACACATCTATAACTTCATTAAACCGTGGCGTTTTAGCACACACCCCGTTGGCCACCCTCTATGCTCGCCGCACTTGAGAAGCCAAACTTTCATTACGGGCGGCCCGCACCCGACTTGCCACTCGGGGCTCAGTGGTCTTATTCTTTGATCCGCCTCGAGTTGCGTGGTTCACGTTTTAATGTACGGTCTTTTTAATTCGCATTTATTAAAAAGTCTATTTAATTAAGTAGAACTTGTTGTCTATATTTATTTAAAGTTGCGCATTCTGATGTGACGTCACATTTCTCACCCCCCCCCTCCCTCGTCACACATCGTCACAAATGTCTGACCCCCCCCTCGCCCCCTAGGTGCGTGACGTCATTTATGGACGACCATTTAATGTTGTACAGGGTCATACATTTATTGATGGGCCATATTTTTAAGGCCCTCCGTTTGGTCTCAACTCAACGGGTGAATCTATATCGTGGCATTGACAAGCTCCACAAATTGCAGCGGATACAGCTAAAATTGGATTTTTTTTTCGGTAACATTCATTTAGACTGGAGGAATCCGATGAGTTATGAAGATCTTTTTCGCGGATGTCCAGCAATTAATAAATATTGAGAAGGTTCAAGATGTACTTGTCCCGATATCTCCCTATTATTTTAGTCATCACCACCATATTAAAGACAAAGATGCCCGAAAAACTCTTTGGTTCTTTCGGTAAAATCGCGTAGGTATAAAATAAAAGAAATCACGACGTTTCGATTGCAACACAAGCAATCATCATCAGGTGGGAAAACCACAGCAAGAAAATGTTCGTGAGAATTGTATTGTTTTATTTGTATTATTTTCTTATTTCCCTTCTACGTGCCTTTACATTTTTGCTGATTTTTTCTTGCTCTGGTTTTCCCACCTGACGATGATTGCTTGTGTTGCAATCGAAACGCCGTGACTTATTTTCTTTTACACCTACGTGACTTTACCGAAAGAACCAAAGAGTATGGATCCTGGCAGGTCACGAAAGCTTCAAATCTAGAATGCCCGCTATAGCCTCAACAAATTGTTGGTGAAAGAGCTGTTTGCGTGTAGCACCTACCACCACCACCACCAGCCATGGTCAACCCACTTTTCGATGCAGACCTCCAACCAAGCCACCTACTACAACCTCCTCAACGACCCGCGGGGGTGGGGGGGGGGCTTATTTCACTGCTCCATCTCCCCGGGCCACCACCTGCCGGAAGTGGTCCATTCTTTGGCTGTCCAAGGTTCGTCATCGTCATTCTTAAACCGTCAGGCACCGTCCATTGTCGTGGCGGCCGCGTCCTTCCCAAAGCCCCCGCTCACTCGCTTCGCTCAACAGGTATAATTGCGTGTTCTCACGTTCCGTACGCTATCGAAGCCACGTGTTCTCCCCACCCCACCCCCACCGTCCCCCCTCCCCCTCTCTCTCTCGTGTAATTGCGAGCACGTATCATCTCGAGCACGTACCATCTCGAGCACGTACCATCTCGAGCACGTACCATCTCGAGCACGCATCGTCGTTCTCGAAGCCACGTGTTCTCCCCCCCCCACCTTTCTCGTGCGCGATGACCACCACCACTACCACCACCACGTGACTTTTCTTTCGTGTTGTGCGCGGTGCTTTTAGCGCCACGGCGCGTGGATTTGTAGCGTTTATTTCGATTTGTGTTGCTGCTGGTGACTTTGTGTATTTCATATCGGAATCGCCTCCAGTGCTGTTGCTGCTGGCGGCAATAAAAGTTGTTTCAAAGTCGAAACAGAGAGAGATATTCCGAGTACACATGATCTCAAGCACGCATGATCTCGTGCACGCACCGTCGCACTCAAAGCCACGTGCTTCCCCTCCCCCCTCGCCCCACCACCACCACCACCGCCGCCACCACCACCACCACTCATAGGTGGCCATCGAATCATTGTTCCAACCCAAAGCCGTCAATAAATCGTTGCACCGCCCGTGAAATAACGAGAGATCCGTTGCGCTCAGTGGGCTCAGACAAAGTGTGCGCAACGAACCAGCCGCAATCCAATCTCCGTGTGCCGCTACCGTATTCCCCCGATTAGAATAAGTTCACTCCCGGTCGCTGTTACCGTATTCTCCAGATTATAAGGCACTCGCTCTGAAACCTTTTACCGTATTCTCCCGATTAGAATAAGTTCACTCAAGGCACTGTTACCGTATTCCCCGGATTGCAATGCGCTCATTCCCGATGGCTCTTACTGTATTCCCCCGATTAGAATAAGTTCACTCCCGGTCGCTGTTACCGTATTCTCCAGATTATAAGACACTCGCTCTGAAACCTTTTTACCGTATTCTCCCGATTAGAATAAGTTCACTCAAGGCACTGTTACCGTATTCCCCGGATTGCAATGCGCTCATTCCCGATGGCTCTTACAGTATTCCCCCGATTAGAATAAGTTCACTCCCGGGCGCTGTTACCGTATTCTCCAGATTATAAGGCACTCGCTCTGATTTGAAGCTTTCGTGACAGCAGGAGAGGTTTCCCTGGACAATTATCCCCCCTCCTGCCCCAACTCAACACGAGCAAGATCCTGGGAAACCAGGATAGGTGGCAACCTCAGCTGGGATACGGCTGCTTCTGCGTGCTCCTTTGCATAGCGGCGAGCAGTTTTCGATTCTTTGCCAAATCAATTGAGATAACCGCCGTGATTCTGGGATGGAGGCGTCACCAAACATCCCCCGGTGACCATAATTCACCACAATGAATCTGTGGGGCAGGTGGGAGGAAGGGAGGGGAGGTGAACATGAGCTTCCTAGCTGATCGGGTTTATATCCAGACTGATTCCGAACACATTCAGACGTCACTCTGGCGCTGAATCGGAATATTCATTTATAGTGCAACGAGGAGGAATCCGATGAGTTATTAAGCTCTTTTGTTTTTTACTGATGTCCAGTAGAGGCAGAGGGTTAGAACGTTACAATGGGGGGGGTTCCATGTTTATTAAATTCCTACAACGGCCAGAGTCCCGTCTCTTAACCGGCCTGGCTGCTGTGGTGGGATAAAATGTGGGTACACACCCCCCCCCCCAAACCCAATCCAATACACAACAGGGGCCTGTCTGTCTCTCTCGATAGCTCCATCTAAGTTGGGAGAGGCTCCATCCTCGAGCAGTGGAGCGAGCGAGTAGAATCAGAATCTGTATTTAGACTTCAGGTGGAGGAAATCCGATGAGCTATGGAGCGCTTTTGTTATAGGTGGGGCCACTGGGTGAGAACGCTACAACAACAAACAGCAACACAACACGAGAGGAGTGCAAAGTACAAGAAAGATAAACAAATCACCCAAACAAGTACAAACATAGCAATATAAACCTGCCACATCCTACCAGGCAAAGCCCACTGAGGCATTCACTTATTATTCAGAAGCGACCTGGCCACCACAGATGATAGCACAACAAAGTCTCCCATCAGTTGGACATTTGTGGCAGCAAAATAATAAATAAATCTCAATTCATGTTTCTATGTATGTATATGCGTATATGTGAGTCTATGGGTCTCTACATCATCCTGTGTATGTCTATGGGTCTATGTATGTCTATGGGTCTCCATAAATGCTACCTAATTCCATTGGAGGGCGGGGGTTCGATCCTGACCCTGACGCCTGCTGCTGTATATTTGGAGTTTGCGTGCCTCTCGCTCTCATCATCATCACGGTGGCTAGGAGATGTTAACTACCTCGCCTGGTATACAGGAGGTTGTGGGTTCGATCCTGACCCTGACGCCTGCTGTATATTTGGAGTTTGCGTGTCTCTCTCTCATCATCACGGTGACTAGGAGATGTTAACTACCTCGCCTGGTGTACAGGAGGTTGTGGGTTCGATCCAGACCCTGACGCCTGCTGCTGAATATTTGGAGTTTGCGTGTCTCTCTCCCCGTGGTCGCGTGAATTTTTCTCCATGTCCTCCGATTTTCCCCCTCCACGTTCAGAATCCACGTCACGCGATGGTGATGATTAATACCTGTTTTATTTCCAGAAAGGATAAAACCTACTGTTAGATGATGATGATGATGATGAACCCACTTTGTTAAGCTGCCGTCATTTGCGATGGCTAGGGTCGCTTCTGAAAAAAAAAGTAATATAAAAAAAACTTTTTTTTTTAAACACGCTTTAATGAAATGTACTAATAATGGCAGAACTCTACGACTCCAGGAAGTGGCCCCGAAGCTTGCCACAACGTAAGGGACAGTGGCCAATTACAGCCAACGTCAGTTGAGCGTGGACAATTAGACCCAAGCCGAAACATAACATATTAAAACGAACGTTTAAAAACATATATTTTTATTTTTTATGATAGAATATAGTATTGTCATCAGTATGACATAAGTATACCAAGTTTGCAGTCGATACCACATTGGGAAGTGGCTTAAAATTGAGTTACAAGATTTGAGGATACGACAACAACATCAACAACAACAACAACAACGTCAACAACAACAACGACAACAACAACAGACAGAGTGAGTTAAATGAAAGCGTGTAAAGAAACAGCCACGTCGCAGCTCAGTGGGGCCTTGCGTGGTAACGATGAAAAGTGTTGAGTTTAAGTTTCATTAATTCGCGACGTGACATCAGCGAGTGTGTCGTTCGCTTCGTTAATTCAGGTGAACGAAAGCGTGACCACAAAAAAAAAGAAAAACGAGCGTGGGCCGAATCGCGAAGCGACGATCTTCCTTCGACGCCGGTAAAGTCGCTCGGAAAGAAAATAAATAAAATAATCGCACGTGACGTTTCGATTGCTCGCGTTGCAATCGAAACGTCATGTGCGACGGCGCCGACGACACGACACGCTGTCACAGTTACACCGCGGCGTCATCGCAGCGTCATCGTGACGTCATCGTGACGTCATCGCAGCGTCATCGTGAAGTCATTGCGGCGTCATCGTGGCGTCATCGTGACTTCATCGCAGCGTCATCGCGACGTCATCGCGGTGTCATTGTGCAAAGCCGTTCCCGGGAATATTTTTTTTTCTTTTGCCACGACTGGCCCCCCTCCTCCCCCCAACCGAATAAACACTAAATCCCTCCCCAAGGCCCCGCAAGATGACAACTTCAAGATTATCGGACGATTGAATGATGTCCCCGCCAAAGAAATGGCAATAAAGAATCCCCGAAGACACACGCACAATATTTTCCTTATTTTTCTTCGCCCTTTCCCCCCCGTTACTCCCTCCTCTCCTTCCCGACAAGGCCCGGGGGTGTTTCAGCGAGTAGCCTTTTGACGAGTGGCAGACGTTATAAGTGATTGTAAGTCCGCTGAAAGTGCGGTCTAAAGCCGGCTCCAATTTAAATCTCCAAAGGGGGATTAACCGAGAACTATAGAGCGAAAGGGGCAATTAATTTGTGTAAGGGAGGGGGCCAGCGTTGGAGTTCGAAGCAGTGGGGTGCGGGAACGGGTTTGACAGATGTAACGTGGCCTGACCCAGGCGCTGGGATTTTTTGATGAGAATTTTAAGTAAATTCGCCTGCACACCGCCCTCACCCCCCCCCCTCTCTCTCTCTTCACCCACCACCCCCTCCCCTTAGTGATTGATAGCTCCACAGAATAACTGACGTGGTCTCGTTTTGCATAGCTTATCAAAGACGAAGAGAAAACAACTGCCCTAGCCCCCCACCGTTTCCCACCTCTCCCGCCTCCTCCACCGCCACCACTACCGCCATGCCTAATTGGCTTTAACAAAAGTCAATGGGGGGAGTTTTTGCAGCTCAAATGTATTCAGTTTATTCATTCGTGTACTTTACAACCAGGTAAGAGAGCGAGAGAGAGAGTCAATTGAGGCTCCACAAGCCTCTCGCTCGCTCTCTGGAGGTCTCTATGTAAGACTCCGGGTGTCTGCCTAATCCTGTGTAAGTCGACGGGGTCTATGAATGTCCATTGGTCTCGATTTAATTGTGCCAAAGTCCACTAGTCTACACTATGTCCATGGGGCTGCACTTAATGCTACGCGAGTTGATGGGTTTATTTATTTACGCGTAGGTCCATTGATCTAGGTATGTCTAGTGCTGCGTATGTGTACGTGAGTCTACGTGTTCATGCAATTCTATTCAAGTCTATTCAAGTCTATAGGACTTTGTAAGTCTATGGATCTTTTATTGAATTCTCTACGTACGTCTTAAGAGTCTCTGGAAGTCGGCTTGGGTGTCGTAGTGTTTTAAGTGTCTGTAAGTCTGTGGGTTCGTCACTATGTAAGTCAATGGGTCTCTATGAAGTTGTACGTTCTACGTACATTTTCGGTGAAAGTCGATGAGACTGTGTAATGAAGTCTAACTCTGTGGGTCTCTATGCAATCATCAGCAAGTCGATGGGTCTCTATGCGATTCTATGTACGTCAATTCACCTCTGATGGTCTTTGGGTCTCGATGCAATTCTTTTTCCAGGGATCAATCTCCTTCCATTTCATGGGATCAACAAACTACCGGACTGGAGTGGACAGACTGCCGGACTGGAGTGGACAGACTGCCGGACTGGAGTGGACAGACTGCCGGACTGGAGTGGACAGAGCTCCGGACTGGAGTGGACAGAGCTCCGGACTGGAGTGGACAGACTGCCGGACTGGAGTGGACAGACTGCCGGACTGGAGTGGACAGACTGCCGGACTGGAGTGGACAGACTGCCGGACTGGAGTGGACAGAGCTCCGGACTGGAGTGGACAGACTGCCGGACTGGAGTGGACAGAGCTCCGGACTGGAGTGGACAGACTGCCGGACTGGAGTGGACAGACTGCCGGACTGGAGTGGACAGAGCTCCGGACTGGAGTGGACAGACTGCCGGACTGGAGTGGACAGAGCTCCGGACTGGAGTGGACAGACTGCCGGACTGGAGTGGACAGACTGCCGGACTGGAGTGGACAGAGCTCCGGACTGGAGTGGACAGACTGCCGGACTGGAGTGGACAGACTGCCGGACTGGAGTGGACAGACTGCCGGACTGGAGTGGACAGACTGCCGGACTGGAGTGGACAGAGCTCCGGACTGGAGTGGACAGACTGCCGGACTGGAGTGGACAAACTACCGGATTGGAGTCTAAAGACTAATGGAATGGAGTGGAAAAACCGTGACAGCCAAAAGGGGCTACTCTTTGGTTCTTTCGGTAAAGTCACGTTTAAAGATAAAATAATCAATTAAATACTAGCATACGACGTTTCGAGTGCAACACAAGCAATCATCATCAGGTATAAATGAAATAGAAACACAAATCTAGTATACTCAAAAATGGAATGTAATACAACAGAGAGTCGGATAACATAACAGTCTGTTGTATTACATTCCGTTTCTGAGTAGACTAGATTTGTGTTTCTATTTCATTTATACCTGATGATGATTGCTTGTGTTGCAATCGAAACGTCGTATGCTAGTATTGAATTGATTATTTTATCTTTATACGTGACTTTACCGAAAGAACCAAAGAGTAATTCCTGCAGTCACGAAAGCTCCAAATTAAGACCAAAAGGGGCTGTCAACAACAACAAAATTATTTTGTAGAATTACAAAGAGGCTCATCGACTCCGTGCAGTGGCACGCGAGAACCCGTGAGATCGCATCAAAGATCCTCAGTTGGGTTGGGGGGCCTCGAGCCGTGGGGGCACAACAAGGCCGTAGCCATGGAGTCAAACTTGGGGGGGGGAGCAACTCTTCCAGGGGGTCTGGGGGTCCCCCCCCCCCCCCAGAAAAAAATCTAAATTTGAAAACGAATTTCCTGCCTAAAATATTAAAAAGTTCACTAACATGGGATGGACTTTTTATTTATGTTTTACAGCAATGTCTAATAGTGTATTGTACTACATTGCTCTGTTTTTTTCTGTTTAACATTTTCTTGTTTCATTGTATGTTAATGGCAAAGATTAGGGATTCATAAAGAAACAACCATAACCACAATCACATAAACAGAAATCTATTTTATAGCAATATCTTGGGGGGGGGGGGGCATTTTGAGCATATTTGAATTTGGGGGGCGGGGGATGTGTCCACCCCCCCCCCCCCACAATATATTATAATTACGGCCTTGGGGCACATAACGGAGGCCTCCATCTAGCAGCGGATTGCCACGCACGATTGCAGCCAGTGTTGTTGCTCTTGCACACGTGATCCACCACACGTGATGCACCGAGCATTTGGGAGCAGCCATTTTTGTCGCGTGCTCGGCAGCGGCCATTGATGGCCCGCCGCAGACTTCTGATCAGACGACGGACGAGACGAGGGAAAGTTGCGGGGGGAGGGGGGGTGGGTGTGTGGGGGGGGGGGGGTGACGGCCCACTCGCCCAGCTTCCCACGTGGAAAATGCCCCCCACACTCACCCATCACTCCACACCCACCCACGCTGCCCGCTCCCCCACCCCACCCCCAAAACCCGCGCATCTCTCGCCCCGTTTCGTGGGCGTAATCTACTTAGAGGCGCAATTTCTTCGCCATCTATAACAATCTCAGGGAGCCAACGAACGCTCCGTAAGCGCGCCCAACGCAATTAGCGGCGGAACGCGTTCGAGCCTCTCTTTCCCCACCCACCCACCCCCAACGTTTCCTTTTATTGACTCTGATCGTTGCATTTATTTTGTCGGCAGCGGGGGCGAACGCCGATCTTGCCCCGAAGCGGCACTTCGTCCGAGGGCTCGGGGAGGGGGGCCGGCGGGAGGTGGGGAGGGGGGGGGGGGGCAGGCGGCTGCTGTGTGGGGGGTAGGGGGGGGTGGTAAGGAACGAGAACGGACGGACGTAGACCGCTCGAACGCCGACAAACAAACCGAGAGCCGCAGACGTCGCCGACGCCGCCGTCTCCGCCGCCGCCGCCGCCTACGGGAAAGGGGGGTGGGGGGAGAAAATGTGGGGTTCCCTCCGTCGCCTGCCATTGTCTCGGGAGAGCCCTCTGACACCGCGGTGACAGTAAAGAGGTTTTAATCGCCGCAGCACAAATGATTAATCAGCCTCTTATTAGAAGGCCAGCAATGAGAGACCACGACATCATAGCGTGCACCACCACCCCTCCCCCCCCCACCAAAAAAAAGGTTGGGGGGGGTGGGGGGTGGTGGTGTTGGTGGTGTTGGTGGTGGTGGTGGAAGACACATGCAAATATTGTCGGCTGACATCGAGAGAGACAGAGGAGAAGTGAAAAGGACGTGGAGAGAGAGAGAGCGCATCTCCAGGCTTGACCCCCGGGCGCAGATTTGACCTCACGGGAGCTTGCCACGGACACCTCTTCTGCTGCTGCTGCTGCTTCTTCATCATCATCATCATCCCCCTTTCCCGTAGCGGACATATGTTCATCCTTCGCTCAACCCCCCCCCCCACCTCTCCCGGTGCTCCACTCCTCATGGGAAAAGAGATGCCGCTCCCTCTGCCTCGTTTAATGGGAGCGCCTGTGACCCCCCCCCCTCCCACCACCACCACCCACTCCTCCCAAGTAAAAGAGCGAGCCCGGAATATATGCGTATCAATGAGCCATCGAGGATAGGCTTTCCCGCAATCCTCCAACAGTGAGGGCATTAACTTCGCACGGGCTCCCTCCGTCTCTCCCCCCCCCCCCCCCCCCCTCAATGCACTACCCCCCCCCAGCCCCCCACGCCTCTAATGTCGCAGCCGTACGCATGAGCACACAAATGCAAGTACACAAAAATGCCATCAATCTGCATTGAGCGCACAAAGAGCGCGAGAAAAGGTGTTTACTTTGCCCCGCGGGCCCTCGCGAGCGAGTGATCTGCGCCGGCAGACTCCGTCCAAAACGGTAAACGCGAATTTCGAGCCGCCGTGAGAGTTCCCCAACCTCCCCTGAAGGTTGACGATCAAGACGAGACGAGAGACGAAATTTGTTTGTTGAAATGTGCGCGTGCGCGATTAGACGCACGCACGCACGCACGCGTGTGTCTCTGTGTGGGTGAACGAGCGGTGGTGGTGGTGGGACAACCCATGGCATCCTCGTGTGTGCGTCACGGTGCCGGCCTTCATAGTCGCCGCCGCTCGCTAACAGCACTTGCCTCCAGCAGCCTGTTGAGGCAAGTGCTGCTAGCGACATATCGGTCTCGTGGGTGCGGGGAGCGCTGGTGCGCTGGACACAGCACGCCGCAAACTACGAACTCGGCGACACCGAGTGAGTCATCCGCTCACGGCAACCAACGCCGGCGACGGATAATCTCAACCGGTCTTGGGGCCTCCTCCCCTAGGTGGACTCGGTCTCAAATGAGTAACCTGCGTCAACATCGCCGCCGGAGAAGACAAAGGCGGCCGGGCGTGGTGCTGGCCGCCCCACCCCATTCTCGTGCGGAGCCGCGATGCCGGCCTTCGTAGGTGCCACTCGCAGACAGCACTTGTCCCCAACGGTCAGCTGAGGCTACACGGGGAGACCTTTGTCTGTGTCTGTGTGCGTGTGCGCGCGCGCGCGCGGACGCAAATGTGCACGCTCGCACACAACGCACGCGCGCGTGCGCGCAAGGGCCGCACAAAGGGCGGCTTTATTAAGATGCAAATTACTTGTTTACAAAAGAGATCTGGATCTTCTTTTTTTCTCGTTGGGAAATATGACTCATTGTTCGTGCCAAACTTGGCCATGACACCAGAAAATAGATTACTTTACCAAAGGGTTTGTTTTGTTTCTGCATGAAATACAGAGACAAAGATTCCCCCCTATAGCCTCAACAGACTGTCGGGGCAAGTGCCGTTAGCGAGGGGCAACTACGAAGACCGGCACGGCACACGAGGGGGTGTTGTGGCCAGAACCACGCCCGGCCGCCTTTGTCTCCCCAGTGGCGATGTTAACGCACCGCACCAGGTACTCATTTGAGTCTGAGTCGACCTAGGGGAGGAGGCCGTGGACCGGTTCAGTTAATCGTCACCGGCGTTGGCCGTGAGCGGGAATCGAACTCGGGTCGCAGTGTAGGGCTTAACCGCTACGACACTACCGCTCAACCGCACAACACGCACACAAGCCACACGAGTCGTCGTCATCGTCGTCGTTTCCAACGTCCCTTACGATCGGGGCTACAAGAAAATTTGAACGCGCCCGTCAGTGACGTCGCGCGAAACGTCGCGTGCCGCTGCGTTGTTCCGCTTCAAGGCCACGCGCGGGCGTTGGCAAATAAAAGTGGGTTGTTGTTCATCTTCTTGGTTCTTTCGGTAAAGTCACGTAGAAGGGAAGTAATAAAATAATAACGATAAAACATAATAAAATAATATAATATAATATTTTTATTATTTTTTTATTTCCCTTCTACGTGACTTTACCGAAAGAACCAAGAAGATGAATCCCTGCAGTCACGAAAGCTTTAAATCGAAATTAAAAATATTTTATTTTGTTTAATTTTTATTATTTTATTATTTCCCTTCTACGTGACTTTACCGAAAGAACCAAGAAGATGAATCCCTGCAGTCACGAAAGCTTTAAATCGAAATTAAAAAATATTTTATTTTGTTTAATTTTTATTATTTTATTATTTCCCTTCTACGTGACTTTACCGAAAGAACCAAGAAGATGAATCCCTGCAGTCACGAAAACTTTAAATCGAAATTTGGGTTGTTGTTACTGCTGCTTCTGCACCACTGCCAATGAAATGATTTGGTTTAACACGGAGTAGTAGGAGTATGAGGCTTTCGCAAGCAATTGCTATTAATGATATTAATATCATCCACAATGCAGGTTTTTTTGGGGGGTTAGATCCTGCCACTAGCCGACCCAGACAATTAGTAAGGTTTGTCACGTCAACCGAACGCGGCCAATTCGTCACTAGTACAGCAACACCGGTTGTATGTTGGAGAGCAAATCCACAACATTTACAATCTGAGTGTACGACGTTTCGCCTGCAGTTACAACTAGCTTCATCAGGCGGCAGCCAGATTTGTGAAGAAAAAAAACACACCTGTATTATGGAAACAATTTGGACTAAAACAATTTGATTGATACGGCTGTGGAGGCCAAAAGAACGCCCCCCCCCCTTGCTAGGCGCTCGTAAGGTTGACAACTCACCATTCACAACACGATTTCTTTGGCAATATGCAAATGACAAAACCTTCCGAATGTTGATCGCGAAAAGTCTCCACATGTTCATTTCGAAGGTGTTTGTTGTTTTTGTTGTTGTTGTTGTTATTCCCTAAAGCTGGAATGCAGTTCGATTATGCCGAGCAATCGAGTGCTTACGGAAGCAACTACTCACGCACACCGATTAACCCGCCGATTACCGGTTGGATTACCCCCGACCCAAACAGGATAACGCGAAACGGATTAGCACGCGGCTTCGAAAGTTTATGCATTAAGACACGCAGGGGGTGGCGTTGGAGTGGTAAATAACAACAACAAAACAGTCTCACGTCCGTCCCGTTCCAACGCGTGCCGCTGGACGGGAGGTGACGCACGTGGCCCCGTGACGTCATCCGCATCGTCGTACCGCGTCACGCTGGGCGTGGCTTGTGGGGGAGGGAGGGGAAGGGGGAGGGGTTTCCTGCCTTCGCGAGTCGGGATGTCGACCGGCGGTCCGAGTCGTCAACAACATAGAAAGTAAAAAATTAACCCGTAAAAATAAAGTTTTTCACTCTAAATCCGTTATATGCGTGGCGGCTAGAGTCCTCTCGTCCTCTGGCTTGAGATGGCAGCCACCTATGGGTCAGATGATTGTCTGCGAGCACTAAGCAATTTGTAATTAAATATTTAAAACATTTTCCCTAAACAGTGTAAAATTTTGGAGAAAAAATTTTCACGAACATTAATTGTCACGCGCAACGAGTCTGTGTGGAAAATGTCAGCTCTTTGGCAGAAGCGACCTGGCGATCACAAATAATTGGTCAACGAAGTGGGCTCATCATCATCATCACATGGAAATGTACAAGAGCCAAATACTCTAAACGCGTGGTGACGTTGATCCACGCGACCAAGGGGAGAGAGAGAGAGAGACACGCAAAACTCCAAATATGCAGCAGGCGTCGGGGTCGGGATCGAACCCACGACCTCCTGTATACCAGGCGAGATTGTTAACATCTCCTAGCCACCGTGATGATGATGAGAGAGAGAGACACGCAAACTCCAAATATACAGTAGCAGGCGTCAGGGTCGGGATCGAACCCACGACCTCCTGTATACCTGGCGAAATTGTTAACATCTCTTAGCCAGCGCTATGATGATGAGAGAGAGAAACACGCAAACTCCAAATATACAGCAGGCATCAGAGTCGGGATATAACCCACGATCTCCTGTATACCAGGCAAGGGAGTTAACATCCCCTAGCCACCGTGATGATGATGAGAGAGAGAGACACGCAAACTCCAAATATACAGCAGCAGGCGTCAGGGTCGGGATCGAACCCACGACCTCCTGTATACCAGGCGAGATTGTTAACATCTCTTAGCCACCGTGATGAGAGAGAGAGACACGCAAACTTCCCAAATACAGCAGGCGTCTGGATCGCACCCACAATCTCCCGCATGCCATATATGTTGAACTTCTTTCACAACCATTCATAATCAACGTTTTTGGGTTTAGATCGCGTTATTTATAAATGTGTCGTAACCCTCCACCACCCGACACGGCCAATCAGTAAAAAAGTGTCACGTTGACAAAAGACAAATAGTTCACTGCTTTAGCCCACAGGTGTGTTGAAGCGCTAAACCACAACATTTACAATTTGAGTAGTACGACGTTTCGCTGGTAATTGCATCCAGCATCATCGGGCAATTCGCCAGAATGGTGAGGCTCTGCTCTGTCTCCCGTTCTTCTATAGAGCAGCAGCAGGGTGACGTCATCATTAACTCATTAACTCATCAGGTGCAAAGATTTGAGGGGGGAGTTATTGTAATTATATACTAGATTAGTAATCAGGCTATTGTTACGATGCGGCCAACCGTCCTAATCGGAGGTGCGCGGCGCAGAAGGGCGACAAACGTTACACAAAAATCAGTGTCTAAATAAATAAGAAAATTCATCCATTCATACCAGGGCGAGGGAGTGAACGTCTCGCCACCGTGGCGGCACAAGGTTCGGACCGTTCGGTGTCACCGATCGGAACCTCGTTGTTCTCACGGCGGTCAGAGGGGAGCGACGGAGTGGGGGGGGGGGCGAAGAGAGGTTCTTAAACACTCTGTGACGCCACCGTGCATCGAGAGGCACTTCCCGACATCGGCGAAGTTGGAAGACGAATCGTACGATGCCCCCCCTTCCATCCCGCCCCCCTGCGTTACCCCCCCCCCACCCCCCGCGTTATATGCAAACGGACTGCAGTTGTCTTCTTGGTTCTTTCGGTAAAGTCACGGAGAAGGGAAGTAATAAAATAATAAAAATAAAACATAATAAAATAATTCTCACGATGTTTCGGCCACAACGCAAGCAGCCGTCCTCAGGTGAAGAATGAAACACCACCCGAGGTCGCACCGTCCCCATGACCGGCAAAGGAGTTGTAAAAAATGAATATTTAAATCATTAAATTATTACTTAATTTATTATTTTATCTCTATACGTGACTTTACCGAAAGAACCAAAGAATAATTCCTGCAGTCACGAAAGCTCCAAAATTAAGATTATTTAGATCTACATAGACCATTGGTCGGAATAGAGGAGTTTGGTCAGAAAGTCTTCTTCAAACAGAGATACTCAGACACAAGCAATTACAGAGAGGCCCATCGACATTCACGGAAAACCCATAGAATTACACAGAGACCCATAGACTCAAAGCATAGATCCATATCAATCGAGGCCCACAGACTGTCAGACAATTCCAGAAAGCCACACACTCACTCACGCACGCACGGTCACGTTATGACGAAGAGACCCATAGACTTACGCCGAGTTACACACATCCAATTTACAAAAACACATATACCCATCATTACAAAGAGACCCACAGAGCCCCACATCACCACCGCGTAGGTTTTCTTGCGTTACTTCTAACTACGTGGCACAAATGGAACCCCCCCCCCCCCCAATCAAGCAGAGAGCGAAAATTCTAGATTTGAAGCTTTCGTGACTGCAAGGATTCATATTCTTAGGTTTTTTCTGTAAAGTCACGTAGGTAAAACATTAAAATTAATAAACGTAAAATAAAATAAATAAAATAAAAATCACGACGTTTCGGAGGCAACACAAGCTTCCGTCTTCAGGTGGAACCGTCACAGTCACGACAGCTGTATCAAGTAAACGAGAGATTGCAGGAGCTACCACTCCGTTTATATAATGGTTGGAGAAGGGGTGGGGGGGGTAAGGGCCAAGTACAGCGCACTTTTTATTCATATGGTAAGGTGAGGCTTAAGAGGGTGAAAACTTATCCCCCACCTCCCACCGCCACCCGACAAAAACACTGGTCAACACACTTTTTTCTGGCATAAGGTATTCCAACGGTCTTAAGGTAATTTTGGGGGTGCCGATTCTAAATCTGGCATCAGTTTTTGTCCATCACATCAGGTTTTTGAGATATCAAATATTGCATTTTCAATAAAAACTGCAGAAGAAAAATATTAAATAAATGTGGATATCTACATAAAATTATATTATAAACACACTATCCTAAAAATACGGCACCATATTTTAACACTAAAGCAGTCACTGACTCGCAACAACTTGCAATCATAAGTGACAGAGTTAATTTCGGGTAAAATCAATGAAAATGGGGTATGCCGATAGCATATAAATGAGATGTGATAGAGCAAATCTGAGATCACATTTGGAATCGGCACCCTGAAATTAGTCTAGAACAGCTGCAAAAGTCCAGGCCAGAAATTTTATTTTTATTTTGTTGTTGTTGACCAGTGTAGTTGAAGCCGTGCATTCTGGGTGCAGCGGTCACGTGACTCCCCCCAGTGACCAACTGCAGTGTGAGAACGCGGGACCACCGCGTGCACGCGGGCGCGCGCGCGCGAGCGTGACAGTGACGTCACGCTCCGTCGAGTCTACGCGTGACTGCTCTGTAGGGGGGCGGAGCCCGTGGCATCGATCAGTTGAATCGGCAAGTGGACCGGTGGCACCGATCCATTCAATCGGCAAGTGGACCGGTGGCACCGATCCGTTGAATCGGCAAGTGGACCGGTGGCACCGATCCGTTGAATCGGCAAGTGGACCGGTGGCACCGATCCGTTGAATCGGCAAGTGGACCGGACAGGTGGCACGAGGTTTGTCGATTGTAGCACGGTGAGTGTCAAGGAATCAGAATATTTATTTCGACTAGAGGAGGAATCCGATGAGCTGTGATGGTCTTTTTTCACAGATGTCCAGTAGGAGGGACGCGGTCAGAGCGTTAAAACAACAAACACGACAAAAACCCGATAGGAATGTAAAGTATAGGAAAGGTAAACGAATCACTAAAATGAAATAAAACTAAACCATATTTATTTTAATAGGTAAGAGCCATTGAGCTACTTGTTTTTCAGAAGCGACCTGGCCACGAATGATAGCTCAGTAAAGTGGCTTATCGTGTAGAAATTTATCGCAACCAAATACGTTTCGATTTGAAGCTTTCGTGACTGCAGGGATTTATCTTCTTGGTTCTTTCGGTGAAGTCACGTAGAAGTGAAATAATAAAATAATAAAAATAAAACATAATAAAATATAATTACATTTTGATTTAAAGCTTTCGTGACTGCAGGGATTCATCTACTTGGTTCTTTCCGGTAAAGTCACGTAGAATGGAAATAATAAAATTAAAAAAATATTCCTTCTCTTTATTAATGTTACCCCTATCCCCTCCCTTTGTTGCTGCTAATCCTGCATAATGCACGGGCATAATGACTTTAAACCCCCCGCCAAACCTCCTACGCATTTCACAAGTAGTACTAATCGCAAATCTGCATTTCCCATAAATATGCTAAATTCCTTTTGTTATGCAAGTTTTTTTGTCAAGGCGCCCTTCCCCCCTCCATCCCAGCTTAAATAATCGCTCCAAGCCTGGAGTGTGCCATTAAGACTCTGTCTACTCGACAGACCTGCTTTCCACCTGAGGACGGCTGCTTGCGTTGTGGCCGAAACGTCGTGAGAATTATTTTATTATGTTTTATTTTTATTATATTTAAATTATTTCCTTTATACGTGACTTTACCGAAAGAACCAAGAAGATTAACCAAATACGTGTTTATAAATGTGGAGGGAAAAACCGGAGGTCACGGAGAAAAATCCACACGGCCACGAGAAGAGACACGCAAACTAGAAATATACAGCAGGCGTCAGGGTCGGGATCAACCCACGATTTCCTGAAAATCAGGCGAGGTAGTTAACATCTCCAAGCCACCGTGATGATGAGAGAGAGAGAGACACGCAAACTCCAAATATACAGCAGCAAGCGTCAGGGTCGAGATCAAACCTACGACCTTCTGTATACCAGGCGAGGTAGTTAACATCTCCAAGCCACCGTGATAATGATAGATACACGCAAACTCGAAATATACAACAGGCATCAGAGTCGGGATCAAACCTACGATCTCCTGTATATCAGGCGAGGGAGTTAACATCTCCAAGCCACCGTGATGATGAGAGAGACACGCAAACTCCAAATATACAGCAGCAGGCGTCAGGGTCGAGATCAAACCTACGACCTTCTGTATACCAGGCGAGGTAGTTAACATCTCCAAGCCACCGTGACAATGATAGATACACGCAAACTCGAAATATACAACAGGCATCAGAGTCGGGATCAAACCTACGATCTCCTGTATATCAGGCGAGGGAGTTAACATCTCCAAGCCACCGTGATGATGAGAGAGACACGCAAACTCCAAATATACAGCAGCAGGCGTCAGGGTCGAGATCAAACCTACGACCTTCTGTATACCAGGCGAGGTAGTTAACGTCTCCTGGCCACCGTGGCACCCTAAGTTTTTGCACCGTGTGCAACGAACAGCGTAAGTAGAAGATGAAAATAAACTCAAATAAATTAAAAGTTAAAACATTTTAGATGTTGTGGGAAGGCGAGTCTTGATGAGGTGCATCTTGCACCACGGAGTTGAGAGATGTCCGACACGTTTCGGATGTCCGCTGGCGACAAAAATCTGATTATTTATTAGCACCGGATGAATCCGATGAGCTATGAAGCTCTTTTTCTACAGGTGTCCAGTAGGGGCACGTGGTCAGAACGTCACAACAACAAACAGCGCAAAGATTCTATAGCAGTGCAAAGTTATAGGGAAAAAAGGTCAACGAGTCGCTTTGAAGAAATTCAATGAAACTTTCAGACATTTTATTTTGAAGCAGGTGAAGCCAGCCGAGCTTCTATCTTCTTATTCCGGAGGAGGAGCGACTTGGCCACTGCGAATGACAGCCCAAACGGAGTGGGAAAAGATGAAGCGAATCTCACAATGTGCCAGATGGGGGGGGGGGGGGGGAAGAGACAGAGAGAGAGGGAGAATAAATAAGAAAAAATAAATAAAAAAGAACAAAAAAAAGAAATATATATAACAAAAAAGAAAATAGAAAAAGAAAGAAGGAAAAGAAAATAGAGAGGAAAAAAAGAAAGAAGAGAGGAAAAAGAAAAAACGGAAAAAAGTTATAAAAAAAGAATAAGAACAAAAAAATAAAAAATAAAAAAGATACAAAAGAGAGGGAACGGCACATCCAATGGATTGCCTCGGAGTGCCGCGTTATCACGCGGCTGGCACAAAGAGAAGCTGACGAATGTCCTCGCAAGAATCGTCGACGTACCCGCAGGGACAGATACCACCTGGACAAAGGGAATACCCAGGACAGGTGGCAACCCTGGATGTCATCATTGCCATTGCCTTCATCATTGTTGATAATCATCAACTTCATCATGATCATCGTCATCATCGTCATCTTCGTCATCGTTATTTTCATCATCTTCTTAATTGTTAATCAACATCCTCATCATTGTCATCATCATTGTCATCACAATCGTCGCCATCATTTTTATCATCGCCATCAGTCATCATGATCATCATCATCATCATGATCGTCGTCATCATCTTCATCATCGTCATGAGTCATCACGATCATCATCATCATCATGATCGTCGTCATCATCTTCATTATCGCCATAAGTCATCACGATCATCATCATCATCATCGTCGTCATCATCTTCATCATCGCCATGAGTCATCACGATCATCATCATGATCATAATCTTCATCATCGTTATCACTGTCATCATCGTTGTCATCACAATAGTCGCCATCATCTTCATCATCGTCATGAGTCATCACAATCATCATCATCATGATCATCATCATCTTCATCATCGCCATCAGTCATCACGATCATCATCATGATCATCATCTTCATCATCGTTATCACTGTCATCATCGTTGTCATCACAATAGTCGTCATCATCTTCATCATCGTCATGAGTCATCACAATCATCATCATCATGATCATCATCATCTTCATCATCGCCATCAGTCATCACGATCATCATCATGATCATCATCTTCATCATCGTTATCACTGTCACCATCGTTGTCATCACAATAGTCGTCATCATCTTCATCATCGTCATGAGTCATCACAATCATCATCATCATGATCATCATCATCATCAGCTTCATCATCTCCATCAGTCATCACGATCATCATCATCATCATGATCATCATTATCTTCATCATCGCCATCAGTCATCACGATCATCATCATGATCGTCATAATCTTCATCATCGTTATCACTGTCATCATCGTTGTCATCACAATAGTCGCCATCATCTTCATCATCATCATCATGAGTCATCACGATCATCATCATGATCATCATCTTCATCATCGTTATCACTGTCATCATCGTTGTCATCACAATAGTCGCCATCATCTTCATCATCATCATGAGTCATTACGATCATTATCATCATGATCATCATCATCTTCATCATCTCCATCAGTCATCACGATCATCATCATGATCATCATCTTCATCAACGTTATCACTACTAATAGGGGTTTTCCCCTTTTTTCTGGCAACAAAACTGACACCTTTTGCAAGGAATCATGCTTACATTAACCACAATACTTGCAGTCAAATGCAAACAAAAACAATACTCTGATAATTTATGCACTGTCTTTGAAACCGATTGGTCCACACCAGAGACAGCTTTCTTTGGTGTGCACCAATCAGTTTCAAAGACAATGCATAAATTATTAGAGTATTGTTTTTTTTCATTTGACTGCAAGTATTGTGGTTAATGTAAGCATGATTTCTTGCAAAAGGTATCAGTTTTGTTGCCAGAAAAAAGGGGAAAACCCCTATTAGTATATTTTGGTACTGGCAAAGGAGATCCCATGACGTAACGTTGTCACTGTCATCATGATCATCATCTTCATCAACGCTGTCACTGTCATCATGATCATCATGATGACATGTCGATGGCCAGGCTCCGACAGACAACAACCTCGATGAAGGTGGGGGGTGGGGGGGGCCTCACATGACCTCCTCCTCGTCGCATCGAGCCGGGCAGCCCCCCGCCAGCTCATGAGTGACGTCTCGCGCCCCCCGCGTCACCTCTGGAACGCGGCCCAGCGCCCCCACACAGCCTGGGAGCCCAGCGGCGGGCGCCAGAGACATGACAAAGGGCGTCTCCCTCACCCCCCTCTCCTCCTCACCACCCCCCACTCACCACTCATCCTCGCTCACCCTCGCTCACCACCCCCCTCACCTTCGCTCACCGCCCCCCCCCCCCAGCCGTCTTCAACCTCTCTCGCCCTCCCTCATCCTTGCTCATCCTCGCGCACCCTTCCTCACCCCCACTCACCCCCCCTCACCCGCCCCCACCCCCCCTCACCCGCCCTCACCCCCCCTCACCCCCCCTCACCCCCCCTCACCCCCCCTCACCCACTCTGCGCTCCCTGGCTCTGCTCCATCACCACAGTCAGCTCGCGATGGCTGTCGGTCCCACGTGGAAAATCCGCAACATTGCCCATCCATCTTCTTGGTTCTTTCGGTAAAGTCACGTAGAAGGGAAGTAATAAAATAATAAAAATAAAACATAATTATTTTATTATGACTTTACCGAAAGAACCAAGAAGATGAATCCCTGCAGTCACGAAAGCTTTAAATCGAAATTGCCCATCCATTCTAGATTTGAAGCTTTCGTGACTGCAAGGATTCATATTCTTAGGTTTTTTCGGTAAAGTCACGTGGGTAAAAAATTTTTTTAATTAATAAAAGTAAAATAAAACAAATTTTAAAATTCACGACGTTTCGGAAGCAACACAAGCCTGCGTCTTCAGGTGGAACTGTCACAGCCACGACAGCTGTATCAAGTAAATGAGAGATCACAAGAAATACCACCCCGTATATATAATAGTTGAGGGGGGGAAGGGCCAGGAACGGCACACTTTTTTATTACTATGGTAAGGTGAGGCTTAAGACCAAGAGTAGACTGCATAACAAAGGACTGAGCCTTTGTTATGGAGAGGTGCGGTTTGTAACTAACACCTAGCATACATAACAAAAGTGTGAAATAAGTATAACCCGTAAAAACAAAGTTTTCACTATAAATCCTTTATATGCGTGGCGGCTAGAGTCATCTCGTCCTCTGGCTTGAGATGGCTGCCACCTATGGGTCAGATGATTGTCTGCCAGTATTAAGCAATTGGCAATTAAATATTTAATTTGTTTTCCCTAAACAGTGTAAAATTTTGGAAAAAAATTTTTCACGAATATTAATTGTCTCGCACAACGAGTCTGTGTGCAAAATGTCAGCTCGATTGGATCACGGGAAGTGGGTTAAAAAACGACTGAAAGATTTGCACGGTCGTAAGCAAGCAAGCATGCAAGCACGCAAGCAAGCGAACTTAATATAAAGGATTTAAAAAGAAATTGCCCATCCAGTGGCTGCTGTTTCCTCTTCCTCGCAACGCCACTGCCTCCTTCTCCCCTCCCCTCCTCCTCCCCTCCACTACACCGAGCTCCCAGAATTTCTCCACACGCTCGGAAAAACGAACGAAAAAATGAATGAAAGCCGCGTGGCGCGGTGAGGGAGACGCGGTTTGCCCCGCTGCGACAGATGGATTCTCTGGCGGTGAGCGGCGGTGAGCTGTGAGCGGTTGGCGTTTGGCGTCGCTTTAGCTGAACCACCACCACCGTGGCAGCGAGTTTTAAATCCTTTATATTAAGTTCGCTTGCTTGCTTGCTTACGACCGTGCAAATCTTTCGGTCGTTTTTTTAACCCACTTCCCGTGATCCAATCGAGCTGACATTTTCCACACAGACTCGTTGTGCGTGACAATTAATGTTCGTGAATTTTTTCCCCCAAAATTTTACACTTTTTAGGACAAAAATATTATATTTAATTACCAATTGCTTAATGGTGGCAGGCAATCATCTGACCCATAGGTGGCAGCCATCTCAAGCCAGAGGACGAGAGCACTCTAGCCGCCACGCATATAAAGGATTTATAGTGAAAAACTTTGTTTTTACTGGTTACACTTATTTTTTATTTGTTCCATCCCGTGCCACCTCCAGCGATTCCCGCGAGGAAACGTCGGAGGGCAGTCCCCCCGGCTGTGACCTTGGGGGTGGCCAACTCAAGGTCGTGGGGCACCGCCGCACCTGGTTTTCGGGAACGTGCCCATCACAGGTGCTGCCCGGCACGATGTCCGACGTTTCGCTACAGCGTGCTACGTGCTCGCATACGTCATGTTTGCCCAGGTAAAGCCCAACTAAAGCTCGGAGCTCTGGTTCAGAGGCGAGCGGGCCGTGCGTGATAGCTAAGGAAATTGGCCATAATCGTGATCGCGCGTCGCAATTTATAGTCGCAGCCAAATCATCTTAAGCTGGAGGAACCCGAAGAACAACGCAGACCACGGGTAGAACATTGCGGTCTCCAGGTATACAAACTCAAAAGAAAATGACAAAAAAATTGGATCCATAGTACAGGTTTTTTGTTTTGTTATATCTGTCTTCTCGACAGACCTGTTCTCCACCTGAGGAAGGCTGCTTGCGTTGTGGCCGAAACGTCGTGAGAATAATTTTATTATGTTTTATTTTTTTTATTTTATTATTTCCATTCTACGTGACTTTACCGAAATAACCAAGAAGATAGAAATGTGTCGTTAAACCCGCCACCATTCAACACACGACAATTAGTAAGGTTTGTCACGTGAACAGAACGTGGCCAATTCGTTACTAGCACGGCGCTAGTGTGTAGTGTAGAGTGTAGTGTATAGTGTAGTATACTAGCACGGCACACTGGTTGTGTGTCAGAGAGCCAATCCACAACACTTACAATCTGAAGTACGACATTTCGCCAGTAATTACAACCGGCATCATCAGGCGGCAGCCAGATTTGTTTTGATCTTACTAGGTAAGGCCCACGGATCTATGTAGGTCTTTTTCAGGAGCGGCCTGGCTATCAAAAGATGATAGCTCAACGAAGTGGCCTACCCACCATACGTGTACATTTACAGCAGCCGAATAATCTCAACGCACGTTCATTCTAAATGTGCGGGGGTAAAAATCGGAGCGCAGAGAAATAAAAATCCACCCGACCACGGGACGAGATTACACGCCAACTCCAAATATGCAGAGTCCGGCATCGATCCCACCGCCTCCTTCCCCCGCACCACTGATTAGCACGCTTGGCTACGTTCGGTGCGAACTAAGTTCAACGTACAAACATGCGACACACGCTTTGCCTACCAAACCATTCGGCCCAGAGCGCTGAGCCGGCAAAAGCTCGGAGACCTGGGTTCGGATCCAGCTCTCAGCCGCCCCCCGTGACCAAACCGGGTTTTCGAGTGCACCGATTTGACGAGCTCAGGCCGGTCACCGATGAGACTGTGCCAGAAGAAAAACGAAAAATTAACCCGTAAAAACAAAGTTTTTCACTATAAATCTTTTATATGCGTGGCATCGGGGCGGCTAGAGTCCTCTCGTCCTCTGGCTTGAGATGGCTGCCACCTATGGGTCAGATGATTGTGTGCCAGCATTAACCAATTGGTAAATAAATATTTTTAAAAAATTCCCTAAACAGTGTAAAATGTTGGAAAAAAAATTTTACGAAAATTTATTGTCACGCACAACGAGTCTGTGTGCAAAATGTCAGCTCGATTGGATCAGGGGAAGTGGGTTAAAAACTACCGAAAGATTTGCACGGTCCTAAGCAAGCAAGCAAGCAAACTTAATATAAAGGATTTAAAAAAGAAACAAAGCATCAAAAGTAAAAATTGGGTTTTGCTCTTTCAATTTTTTTTATCGCGGAATTCGCTCTCAGTGGCGGAGTGCTGCCCTCTTCTGTGTCGACCAAAGAATACTTTGGGAAACTTCACTGCCACGATAAACTGGACTTCCATGGTAAACCGGATTTCAGTGGTAAACTGGATTTGCATGGTAAATTGGACTCCCATTGTAAACCTCAATTCCACAATAAACTGGACTTACATGGTAAACCTCACTCCCATGGTAAACTGTACTCCCATGGTAAACTGGACTTCCATGGTAAACTTCGCTTCAATGGTAAGCTGAACTTCCATGGTAAACTGGACTTCCATGGTAAACCGGATTTCCGTGGTAAACTGGATTTGCATGGTAAATTGGACTCCCATTGTAAACTTCAATTCCACAATAAACTGGACTTACATGGTAAACCTCGCTCCCATGGTAAACTGTACTCCCATGGTAAACTGGACTTCCATGGTAAACTTCACTTCAATGGTAAGCTGAACTTCCATGGTAAACTGGACTTCCATGGTAAACCGGATTTCCGTGGTAAACTGGATTTGCATGGTAAATTGGACTCCCATTGTAAACTTCAATTCCACAATAAACTGGACTTACATGGTAAACCTCACTCCCATGGTAAACTGGACTCCCATGGTAAACTGGACATCCATGGTAAACTTCACTTCAATGGTAAACTTCACTGCCACGATAAACTGGACTTCCATGGTAAACCGGATTTCCGTGGTAAACTGGATTTGCATGGTAAATTGGACTCCCATTGTAAACTTCAATTCCACAATAAACTGGACTTACATGGTAAACCTCGCTCCCATGGTAAACTGTACTCCCATGGTAAACTGGACTTCCATGGTAAACTTCACTTCAATGGTAAGCTGAACTTCCATGGTAAACTGGACTTCCATGGTAAACCGGATTTCCGTGGTAAACTGGATTTGCATGGTAAATTGGACTCCCATTGTAAACTTCAATTCCACAATAAACTGGACTTACATGGTAAACCTCACTCCCATGGTAAACTGTACTCCCATGGTAAACTGGACTTCCAAATTAAACTTCACTTCAATGGTAAGCTGAACTTCCATGGTAAACTGGACTTCCATGGTAAACCGGATTTCCGTGGTAAACTGGATTTGCATGGTAAATTGGACTCCCATTGTAAACTTCAATTCCACAATAAACTGGACTTACATGGTAAACCTCGCTCCCATGGTAAACTGGACTTCCATGTTAAGCTCCACTTGCCGTGTCGCCTTCGCAGACCGTTGGGGCAAGTGCTGTCCTAGCGACATCTGCACTCCGCGCCGAGTCAGAATCAGAATTTTTCATTTATACCGCAGGAGGAGGAATCCGATGAGCTATGCAGCTCTTTTTATCTCACTGATGTTCAGTCGGGAGGCAATGACGTAAGAACATCACAACAAAAAACGGCCGGAGATCAGTTCAGATGATAATCGTCACCGTCGTCGGTGGCCGTGAGCGGAGAATCGAACTCGGGTCGCCGGGTTCGTATGCCCAGCACACACACGCACGAACAAAGACAAAGATCCCCTGTATAGCCTGTAACAGACTATAGGGGCAAGTGCTGTTAGCGAGCAGCACCTATGAAGGCCGGCACGGCACACGACGGGGTGGGTGGCCAGCACCACGCCCGGTCGCCTTTGTCTCCCCAGTAGCGATGTTTACCACACACCGCATCAAGTACTCATTTGAGGCTGAGTCGACCTCGGGGAGGCCCAGGAACGGTTCAGACAATTCGTCACCGCTGTTGGCCATGGGAATCGAACCCGGGTCGCCCAGTTCGTAGCGTAGCGCGCGAACCGCTACACGCACGCACGCACGCAACACCCGCGCACGCACGCACATAAGTCGTTTCTGCGATGCTCGTGCCCGTTGAGAGGCATAAAACCTAACACCGCATGCATAATCGTCCCATTTCGACCGTGCTAGGGTAGCAATCCGGAGAAGCAAACATGCCCACCCCCCACTACCCCCCCCCACTACCCACTCCCACTGCCCCCCCCCCCTCCATTAATGGCCCCTTTCCCCAGCGGACAGAGACGGCCATGAGATATATTTTATATTTCACAATTTCTCATTAGCGAAGCAAATGACCCATCGTGGAGATTAGCGCATGCATATGCATGCGAGCGCACGCGCGCGCGCGGCTGCGTTGAAGACACGCGGACGCGCGCGGCGCACTGGGCATTTACTTTGGGATTACATTTTTTCGTGTGGGAGGTGGGGTGGGGGGGGGGTGCAGCGAATTTCCAGCTCCGCTCCGCTGGTGGAAGGGGCCTCCACTGTGGTCTGCGTCGCAACAGCGCAAGCAGGCACATGCTGTGCACATCTAAACGCAACCTTTAGACACATCGATAGCAGGCAGATAATCTAAGCGCACCTTTAGACGCGTTGATAGCAGGTGAATCATTCTAAACGCACCTTTGGATACATTAATAGCAAGAGAATAATCTCAACGCGCATGTAGACATATCCATAGCAGGCTAATAATCTAAACACATATTTAGAAAGATTGATAGCAGGCAGATAATCTCATAGCACATTTAGACACATTCATAACAGGCGAATGATCTAAGCGCACCTTCCTAAACATGCGCCACTGTTTCTAAACATGCTCTCAGATGATTTGTCTGCTAGAAATCTCCACGTGATAAGCCACTTCGTTGACTTATCGTTTTATAACAGCCAGGTCGCTTCTGAATAAAAGCTGTATTACTCAGTGGGCCTTACCTGCTAAATAAATAAGTAAACTCTTCCATGAATTAAGAATTAAAGACGCAAGTGGTGCAATTGTGACCATGCAGCTCACACGATGAACCTACCAAGTAAACCCATAAGGACACAAATATACATTGACACAGAGAGACCCATAGAGATAGACAGTAAACCCATAGAGACACATTGAAGACAAGCCATATAGTAAACCCACAGTGGTCTGCGCTCCTTTAACAGAGTAGGCAGAGCAGCGACACGACACAAACTCTCTCTGCCTGCTGAAGCCCTCTCGTCTTCGCCAGCAGCAAGACCTCCACATTGCCATCTAGCCCCTGAACATCTTAGTCCGCTTAGCACGGTTGACTACGTACGGTGCATAAGAAGTTCAACATACATACATACAAAAGTAGAATAAGGCCTCCAGTGGAACTTCTCTCGATGGTATGTAGCCTACTTTTTCCATGCTGATTTCTCGCGAAGGGGTGGGCACACGACGGCCTGCTCTTGTCGAATGACGCCACGGGATCTTTATTGTCCCCTGCGAGTGAAGTGGGCGGCACGCGCGGGTACTTTGTGGTTAACACACAGCGCAGTATTAACCGGGGCGGCCGGCCCAATTCGAACCGGGAACCCCAAGTGTGGGTCCGGTCCCAGTCGCTGAAAGGTTTGTTTAAGTACACGGGCAAACACAGGTTTGCAAACTGTAGTTTTTACATCAGCTGTTGCATTGTAGGAGTCATAATCATTGTTATTATAATGATCATCGGCGTCATCATCGTCATCATCGTCATCATCAGCCATGGTCAATCAAGCAAAAATAAAGAACTCATATTCTTTGGTTCTTTCGGTAAAGTCAAGTAGATAGAAAAAATAATAATAAAATAAAAGGAAATAAAAAGTGAGTGTACTGGCAGTCGATCATGAAGACTGTAGCCTGGTTTTTAAGCTAGTGAGTGTATTGACAGTCTATAATGTAGACTTTTTCTGGTTCTTTCAGTGATAAAAATTAAATAAAAATAAACATAGCAATCATCGGAAAGATTTCATCACCCAGTTTGGGTCATGACTTGATTCGTGTTTTTCTTTGTCAACCTCCACCGTCAGCAGTGTGGGTGTGTGGTATACGGTGAATATCATGGCTGGGAATAGGAGAAATATGATGAATATTACGGGTATAAATCGGAGAATATGGTGAATTTCATGGGTGGAAATCGGAAAATACGTGAATATTATGGCTGGGAATCAGACCATGTGGTGAATATTATGGCTGGATTTCGGAGAATACGGTGAATTTCATGGCCGGGAATCAGAGAAATACGGTGAATTTCATGGGTCTAAATCAGAGAAATACGGTGAATATTATGGCTGGGAATCGGAGAATATGGTGAATATCATGGGTGGGAATCAGAGAAATACGGTGAATATTATGGCCGAGAATCGGAGAATACGGTGAATATCATGGGTGTAAATCAGAGAAATACGGTGAATATTATGGCCGAGAATCGGAGAATAAGGTGAATATCATGGGTGTAAATCAGAGAAATACGGTGAATATTATGGCTGGGAATCGGAACTCAAAAGTGCCCCAACCCGTATGCGCCTTGCGCTGCTATACACTCGTGCGGCGTTCTCAGAAATTGTCTGCGTAATTGAATAAATCTGTAAAGTACACAACAACAACAACAACAAAAACAGGCAAAATCTGGAAGCGTTCCCACGAAAAATGCAACCGCGTCATTGTTGCATGGCCGCCGTCGCGGGCCATGCCCTCGGACACACGCATGCTTTGCGTGATAATTATTTTTTAATGAGATGCATCTATATTGTACCACGAAGCCATTGTTAATTTGCTCATTAACGCCATGTAGTGCCGAATTTATTGAATGCCCTATGGAAAAAAAGGAACTAATTGCCGTGCGTTCGCACGTATGTAAATGTGCGCGCGTGTTGCGCGTGGCTGTGCGACGTCGCGCTGTTCGACGACACCAACGCCGGGGGAGACAAAGGCGGCCGGGCACGGCGTTGGCACGGGCCAGCCCCTCGTGCCTCGATGAGTGTTTGCTAACGGCGCTCGCCCCGGCAGTCTGCGTGGCGATACGGGCAGGTAGTGGGGGGTGGGGGGTCATTGCCTTTGTCTGTGCGTGACAGTCCTTCACGTGCTGTGCAGATGGCCAGCTGGATGATGTTAACCTGCGCGCGTGGGTGTGTGGGTGCGTGTGTGGGTGTGTGTGTGTGCGTGTGTGCGTGCGTGTGTGTGTGTGCGTGTGTGGGTGTGTGGGTGCGTGTGTATGTGTGCGTATGCGTGTGTGTGTGCGTGCGTGTGTGGACGTGCGCGTGCGTGTGTATGTGTCTGTGCGCGTGTGTATGTGTGCGTTAGCGTGTGTGTGCGCGTGTGGGGAGCGGTAGTGTAGCGGTTAGCGCGCTGCGCTATGAACTCGGCGACCCGGGTTCGATTCCCGCTCACGGCCAACACCAGTGACGATTATTTAAACCGGTCCTGGGCCTCCCCTAGGTCGACTCAGCCTTAAATGAGTACCTGGTGCGGTGTGTAGTAAACTTCGCCACTGGGGAGACAAAGGCGGTCGGGCGTGGTGCTGGCCACCCACCCCCTCGTGTACCGTTCCGGCTTTCATAGGTGCTCGCTAACAGCATTTGCCCCTACAGTCTGTTAAGGCTACACGGGGGATCTTTTTTTTGTGTGTGCGTGTGTGTGCGTGCGTGTGTGTGTGTGTGTGCGTGCGTGCGTGCGTGCGTGCGTGTGTGCGCGCGTGTGTGCGCGCGTGTGTGCGCGCGCGTGTGTGTGCGTGTGTGTGTGCGCGCGTGCGTGTGTGCGCGCGTGTGTGTGCGCGTGTGTGCGCGCGCGTGCGTGTGTGTGTGTGCGTGTGTGTGCGCGCGTGTGTGTGTGCGTGTGTGTGTGCGCGCGTGTGTGCGCGCGTGTGTGCGCGCGTGTGTGCGCGCGTGTGTGTGTGCGTGTGTGTGTGCGCGCGTGCGTGCGCGCGTGTGTGTGCGCGCGTGTGTGCGCGCGTGTGTGCGCGCGTGTGTGCGCGCGTGTGTGTGTGCGTGTGTGTGTGCGCGCGTGTGTGCGCGCGTGTGTGTGTGCGTGTGTGTGTGCGCGTGTGTGTGTGTGCGTGTGCGTGTGTCGGGAACCGTCGCTGATTCTGACCGCACACGAGCCGCAAACGACGTTATGAGAAGCACGGATCTGCCCGTGGTAGAGACATTCTGTCAGTCACGGCACTTATCCGGCACCGTTCCTTTGTGGGACGGAGCCCATGCAAAGGCTCATTCGGACAAGCGGGAAACCATGGACTCATAGAGCCGCTGATGAGCTATGCGCGACCTTTGACCCCGGCCAAAAATATTTAAATAACGAGACCGATTTTTTTTTCATGTATTTTTTTTCCCATGCAAATTTTGCGTGGCTTACAAAAAAAAAGTCTGAACTCGATATCAATTCCGTCACATCTTTGCGCATCGATAATTGAAAATACTTTGCGTAACTAACATTTTAAAAAATTAATTTTTTTTAATTCAAATATATATTCCCTCTCCCTCCCCCATCCCGGATATAATCCCTTGATGGTGGCACGTCACTTGGGAGTTTATAAACTGAAAGAGAAATCCCCCCCCCCACACTCCAAACCCCCATCCTAACCCCAGTGCAATAATTGGGAGCGTTGGCTTAGGAGCAGAGTGGTAACTGGTGACCGTGCGATCCGCCAATCGGTTGCGTCGGTTTCCAGGGCAGCACCACGCGGCTGCCCTGGTCAGCGGGGGGCAGGGGGAGGGCAGCGGGGGGGGGGGGGGCGGGAGGAGGGGGGGCGCTACTAAAACTGTTAAATTTCAGGGGCATCTTCTACTACAGAGATGTCAATGCTTAAACATTTATTGTAGAACCGCTGCTTGCGTATTCTTGGTTCTTTCGGTAAAGTCACGTAGAAGGGATATAATAATATAACTAAAATAAAACATAATAAAATACAAATAAAATACAATGACATTTTTTGATTATGTTTCATTTGTATTATTTCCCTTCTACGTGACTTTACCGAAAGAACCAAGAAGATGAATCCCTGCAGTCACGAAAGCTTTAAATCGAAATCTTCCAGAAAAAGCACCGTATTATCAATGCCGTGTGCAAAAATCCCAGTGGGATGCGAGTCAAACAATAACAACCACGAGACAATTTAAATAAAATTATCAGTCTAACTCTGTACTACAACAAACATCCACAACTTTGGCCATCCCACCTACGTCTCTCTTATCGCATCCATCCCCTCCCTCCGCCACTGTGATGATGATGATGACGTATCCTGCATGTAGCTCTCTCTCTCTGTGAGTGGGTCTCTGCGTGAGTCTATGGGTCTCTGTGTGAGTCTATGGGTCTCTGTGTGGGTCTCTGCGTGAGTCTATGGGTCTCTGTGTGAGTCTATGGGTCTCTGTGTGAGTCTATGGGTTTCTGTGTGAGTCTATGGGTCTCCGTGTGAGTCTATGGGTCTCTGTGTGAGTCTATGGGTTTCTGTGTGAGTCTATGGGTCTCTGTGTGAGTCTATGGGTCTCTGTGTGAGTCTATGGGCTTCTGTGTGAGTCTATAGGTCTCTGTGTGAGTCTATGTGTCTCTGTGTGAGTCTATGGGCCTCTGTGTGAGTCTATGGGTCTCTGTGTGAGTCTATGGGTCTCTGTGTGAGTCTATGGGTCTCTGTGTGAGTCTATGGGTTTCTGTGTGAGTCTATGGGTCTCTGTGAGTCTACAGGTCTCAGTGTAAATCTATAGCTCTATAAATGAATCTATAGATCGAAATGTGATCAATGGGTCTCATTTTGGGTCTATAGATCTCCGTATCATTCTCCCTCCCCTCGCAGCATGAGCGAGCGTTGCCAGGTGTTCGCAAAACGCGCAGCTGATGACATTAAAATAAAATAACATCCGTTTAACACGTAGGCTTTTGCGACTAATCTTATCCATAAAACAGGGATTTTATTGCCTAAAATAAATGTGTCATTAAAGCCGAACGCAACAGGAGGATTTCTCCACAAATCTGGCTGTCCGCCTGATGAAGCTAGTTGTAATTTACTGGCGAAACGTCGTACAATCGGATCGGAAATGTTGTGGATTTGTTCTCCGACACACAACCGGTGGTGCTGTACTAGTATACTACACTATACACTGCTATACACTACACTACTATACACTACACTACTATACACTACACTACTATACACTACACTACTATACATTACACTATACATTACACTACTATACACTACACTACTATACATTACACTATACATACACTACTATACACTACACTACTATACATTACACTATATACTACACTACTATACACTGCACTATACACTACACTATACACTACACTATACACACTAGTGCTGTACTAGTGACGAATTGGCCACGTTCTGTTCACGTGACAACCCTTACTAGTTTGCCGTGTTTGGTGGTGGCGGGTTTAACGACACATTCATATATTTACGCAATCAAACCCACCAAAAAAAACACACATCTATCATGAAATAGCATCGCTCCTGGAGAGACGCAGAATTGGGGAGGAGGCGCTGCTTACCACGTTTGAGTAACGCGCCCTCGAGTTGGGCACGAGAACAAGGACCCATTTCTTACAGGGTTGTGAGCTTGCCTTACGAACAGCCCAAAGGTCAACGGCGTTAGTTTTCACGCGAGCTTCAAGACTCGGCTGACGAGGCAGCACCGGATGTCGAAACCGGTCCAGAGTTTTTTTGCGCGCGCGTTGCAACGCGAAGCTGCTGATGTTGGATCTTGTAAAAAGTTAATTAAAAAAAATTAAAAGTAAAAAAACTTTAAACTTTTTATTGTTTACGGCGGAGAGAGTGAGACACAATACGGCGCAATTTATTTCGCCGTCGACTTAACAGGGGCCCGTCGATAATCTTGGGATTAATCACGGTGACCCCCAGGGACGGGCAGAGGTGACCCCCCCCGGGGACCCCCCCCCCGGGGACCCCCCCCCCGGGGACCCCCCCTCCCGGGGACCCCCCCCCCGGGGACCCCCCCCCCCCCGGGGCCCCCCCCCCCCGAGGACCCCCCCCCCGGGGACCCCCCCTCCACACACCGCCCGGTACGACGCGAGCCTGAGCGAGACAAACGGACGTCACGTGGGAGGGAGACCACAACAACAACAAAAACAAACACCACCAGAACCCAGAGGTCGCAACCGGGTACCCGATACCCGTACCCTACCCGATACCCGGCTACCCGTATCCGGCCGGGTACGGGTAGGCCGTGAGTCACTGGTGAGTAACCGTTTGTCACTCATTTCGGGTAGGGTACAGGTACGGGTAGGGTACGGGTAGGGTATGGGTACGGGTAGGGTACGGGTAGCCGTTTGCGACCCTGGTGCGGCCGGGTACGGGTACGGGTAAGGAATCAAAACCCGTTTGCGACCTCTGGCAGAACCACACCGACGCGAGCCTGAGCGAAACAAACGAACGTCACGTGGAGACACCAACGACAACAACAACAACAAACACCACCACCAAAACCACACCGACGGCGCGGCACCCCCCACCGAAATCGGCACGGGTTTTAGGGGGGGGGGGGCTCGTGTCTCACTGCGGCCCCCCACCCCCCGTGCCAATTTAAGCGCGGCAGCCACACGGAGTCGCCAGAAGCCATCAAGCTCGAGATGTCCCCCCCCCACCCCCTTGTGGCGCTTATCCACGCCGCTAGGAGCCAGAAGCGACGTGCCCATGGATCCAGCGGCTTCAACAACAGTCCAGAGAGCCATGAGCCGCAGTGGGTTGTGGGTCCGACCCAGACCCTGACGCCTCGTGTCTCTCTGTCATCATCATCACGGTGGCTAGGAGATGTTAACTACCTCGCCTGGTACACAGGAGGTCGTGGGTTCGATCCCGACCCTGACGCCTGCTGCTGTATATTTGAAGTTTGCGTGTCTCTCTCTCTCATCATCATCACGGTGGCTATGAGATGTTAACTACCTCGCCTGGTTTACAGGAGGACGTGGGTCCGACCCAGACCCAGACGCCTCGTCTCTCTCTCTCGCTCTCATCATCATCACGGTGGCTAGTAGATGTTAACTACCTCGCCTGGTACACAGAAGGTCATGGGTCCGACTCAGACCCTGACGCCTCGTGTCTCTCTCTCGGTCTCATCATCATTGCGGTGGCTAGGAGATGTTAACTATCTCGCCTGGTATACAGGAGGTCGTGGGTTCGATCCCGACCCTGACGCCTGCTGCTGTATATTTGAAGTTTGCGTGTCTCTCTCTCTCATCATCATCACGGTGGCTAGGAGATGTTAACTACCTCGCCTGGTATACAGGAGGTCGTGGGTTCGATCCCGACCCTGACGCCTGCTGCTGTATATTTTAAGTTTGCGTGTCTCTCTCTCTCATCATCATCACGGTGGCTAGGAGATGTTAACTACCTCGCCTGGTATACAGGAGGTCGTGGGTTCGATCCCGACCCTGACGCCTGCTGCTGTATATTTGGAGTTTGCGTGTTTTTCTCTCTCTCTCTGTGTGTCTTCCCGACGTCGCGTGGATTTTTTTCCGGGTCCTCCGGTTTTCCCCTCCACATTTAGAATCGACTTCACGCGTTTAGAGTGTTTGGCTTCTATAAATTTCCACTCGATCATGATGAGGATAACCCGCTTCATTGAGCAATCATTTGTGATTTTCAGGTTGCTTCTGAAAACGAGCTACATCGCTCTGCGGGCCTTACCTGGTACAATAAAAAAAGAGTTTAGCGAAACTTAGCACTCCTATTGTGTTAATTCTAGATTTGAAGCTTTCGTGACTGCAAGGATTCATATTCTTAGGTTTTTTCGGTAAAGTCACGTAGGTAAAGCATCAAAATTAATAAAAATAAAATAAAACAAAAATCACGACGTTTCGGAGGCAACACAAGTCTCCGTCATCAGGTGGGACCGTCACAGCCGGATTAGCTGCTACGTGACTTTACCGAAAAAAACCTAAGAATATGAATCCTATTGTATTTTCCGCTTTGTTTATTCTTGTAACTTTCTGACGGGACATCTGTGACAAAGATATTCATAGCTCATCGGATTCCTCCTTCAGTCTAAATAGAGATAATTTTTAATGTGATCGGATGGGGGGGGGGGGGGGGGCAGGGGGGGTCCTGTCACTCTCACAGCGACGTGAGGAGTAGCGACGGCTCCCCGCTCTGTCGATTTAGAAAAGAAAGAAATGTCACGGTCAGCGAGCGAGATGATTATTAGTTTAGACCACGAACTGGGAACGGCCACCCCACAGCGTAGACGGCTCAGAGGTGAGAGTGACGGAGCGCCAAGAGCAACGTCACACGCGCACACACAAAGACAAAGATCACCCATATAGCCTTACCAGACTGTAGGGGAAAGTGCTGTTAGCGTGCACCTATGTAGAAGGCCAGAACGGCACACGTGGGGGTGGGTGGGTGGCCAGCACCACGCCCGACCGCCTTTGTCTCCCCAGTGGCGATGTTTACTACACACCGCACCAGGTACTCATTTGAGGCCGAGTCGACCTAGGGGAGGCCCAGGACCGGTTCAGATAATCGTCACTGGTGTTAGCCGTGAGCGGGAATCGAACCCGGGTCGCCGGGTTTATAGCGCAGCACGCTAACCACTACACCACCGCTCCCCACACAAGCACACACAAAGACACAAATCCCCCGTGTAGCCTTAACAGACTGTAGGGGCAAGTGCTGTTAGCGAGCAGCACCTATAAAGGCCGGCACGGCACACGAGGGGGGCGGGTGGCCAGCACCACGCACGGCCGCCTTTGTCTCCCAAGTGGAAAAATGTACGCACGGCACCGGCTACTCAATTGAGGCCGAGTCGACCTAGGGGAGGCCCAGGACCGGCTCAGATAATCGTTTCCGGCGTTGGTGTCCGTGAGCGACAATCGAACTTGGGCCGCCGGGATCGTAGCGCAGCGCGCTAACCGCTGCCCCTCCGCTCCCCGTAAACTCCACGGGCAGATATCGGATGGACCTCTCCCGTCAAGCCATGCAACATAGCCCCCACCCCCAGCCCCCCCAGCCCCCACCCCCAGCCCCCCTCCCTCTCCCCCAGCCCCCCCCCCTCCCTCTCTCCCAGCCCCCCTCCCTTTCCCCCAGCCCCCCTCCCAGCCCCCACCAGCCCCCCTCCCTCTCCCCCAGCCCCCCCCCTCCCTCTCCCCCAGCCACCCCTCCCAGCCCCCACCAGCCCCCCCTCCCTTTCCCCCAGCCCTCCCTCCCAGCCCCCCCTCCCTCTCCCCCAGCCCCCCCTCCCTCTCCCCCAACCCCCCCCCTCTCCCCCAGCCCCCACCTCCCAGCCCCCCCTCCCTCTCCCCCAGCCCCCCCCTCTCCCCCAGCCCCCCCCCTCCCTCTCCCCCAGCCCCCCCCTCTCCCCCAGCCCCCCCCTCCCTCTCCCCCAGCCCCCCCTCCCAGCCCCCACCAGCCCCCCCTCCCTTTCCCCCAGCCCCCCTCCCAGCCCCCCCTCCCTCTCCCCCAGCCCCCCCTCCCTATCCCCCAACCCCCCCCTCTCCCCCAGCCCCCACCTCCCAGCCCCCCCTCCCTCTCCCCCAGCCCCCCCTCTCCCCCAGCCCCCCCCTCCCTCTCCCCCAGCCCCCACCTCACAGCCCCCCCTCCCTCTCCCCCAGCCCTCCCCCTCTCCCCCAGCCCCCCCCCTCCTTCTCCCCCAGCCCCCCCTCTCCTACATCCCCCCCTGCCCCAGCCCCCCCTCCCAGTCCCCCCTCTCCCCCCCCTCCCTCTCCCCCAGCCCCCACCAGCCCACCCGTACAACAGAGTAGTCTGCAGTGCCTACTCCGGCGAGTCTCAGCCGAGATTTTTTTTTAGTTGTTCTCCCTCTCTTCCCCAGCACCTCGCCGCTGCGTCGGTGCCACGATCAAGGCGCTCGGATCCGACGATGGAGCCCCGGCCAGGGAGCCAGGGAGCCAGGGAGCCGGGGAGCCAGGGAGCCAGGGAGCCAGGGAGCCAGGGAGCCAGGGAGCCAGGGAGCCAGGGAGCCAGGGAGCCGGGGAGCCAGGGAGCCAGGGAGCCAGGGAGCCGGGGAGCCAGGGAGCCAGGGAGCCAGGGAGCCAGGGAGCCGGGGAGCCAGGGAGCCAGGGAGCCAGGGAGCCAGGGAGCCAGGGAGCCAGGGAGCTGGGGAGCCAGGGAGCCAGGGAGCCGGGGAGCCAGGGAGCCAGGGAGCCAGGGAGCCGGGGAGCCAGGGAGCCAGGGAGCCAGGGAGCCGGGGAGCCAGGGAGCCAGGGAGCCAGGGAGCCAGGAGCCGGGGAGCCAGGGAGCCAGGGAGCCAGGGAGCCAGGGAGCCAGGGAGCCAGGGAGCCAGGGGAGCCAGGGAGCCGGGGAGCCAGGGAGCCAGGGAGCCGGGGAGCCAGGGAGCCAGGGAGCCAGGGAGCCAGGGAGCCAGGGAGCCAGGGAGCCAGGAGCCAGGGAGCCAGGGAGCCAGGGAGCCGGGGAGCCAGGGAGCCAGGGAGCCGGGGAGCCAGGGAGCCAGGGAGCCAGGGAGCCAGGGAGCCAGGAAGCCAGGGAGCCGGGGAGCCGTAATAGCCGCAAGAGCCGTGCCGGGCGGCCACGGCCCTCGCTGCGGGCTCTGATCCAAGCAGCGCCCCACAGGGAACGGGGGGTGGGGGTGGGTTAGGAGTATCACAATCACAGTCGGTGCAGCCACTCCTGAGTTACTGCCCCACGCACCCCAACAACCCCATCCCCACAGCACCCCGAGCGCTCACCAAATGGCCCACGGCCATTATTACCCCAAAACACAATTATACAAAGGGTCAATTGTCCTCGTAACAAGGGGGAGGGATGGGGAGCGGTGGGGAGGGGTTGTGCGGGGATGTGCACGCTGGGATAATTCCTTCCAAGAACTTATTATTCTGACACGGAGGGGAGCCACAATGGGACCCCAGAGGCGGGGGGGGGGGGGGGGGTGGTTGTGTGTGTGGGGGGGGGGGGGGGGGGGTGCGGTGGAGTGCGGTGGAGAAGAAAGGCCTCCTTTCTGCGAAGGCCCACTCAAAATCGTAGGGCATCTCCCTCCGAGCGAGCGAGCGAGCGAGCGAGCGAGTGAGATCGGGGCAGCTCGACCACTCAAGTCCTCCTGGGCTCGCAGTTTCCCAAGCGCCACGCGGGGTAATCCCTCTAATCACGGTGTCATTGAAGCTCTGTTCGCCCCCCCCCCCCACCCCCCCCACCCCCCACCACCACCAATGATTTGTCCAAGGGAAAAGAAAAAAGAAACTCCGCTCCTGATGGAGGCTTTAATAATTTATTTTTAAGTGGGGGGACAGCAACTGGTTATCAAACCCTCCCCCCCCCCCTTGCCCCCCCCCCCACCTTCTTGGGACCGACAGCTCGCGAGGGCCCCCCCCACCCATCCCACCACGGACACTCCCGTCCGCCCGTCCGCCCGTCTTCGAATCTTACTTTTAAAGGAAAAATAAATTAAAGGAGAAAGAAAAGGGAAGGACCCCCGTTGCATTGTCACCGCCGCGCGTCACGTGTCACTCTCAGTGCACAACATCTGTCACGTGTCACACTCCCACTGCACAGCAGCTGTCACGTGTCTCACTCTCACTGCACAACATCTGTCACGTGTCACACTCTCACTGCACAGCATCTGTCACGTGTCTCACTCTCGCTGCACAGCATCTGTCACGTGCCTCACTCTCGCTGCACAGCATCTGTCACGTGTCTCACTCTCGCTGCACAGCATCTGTCACGTGTCTCACTCTCACTGCACAGCATCTGTCACGTGTCACACTCTCACTGCACAACATCTGTCACGTGTCTCACTCTCACTGCACAGCATCTGTCACGTGCCTCACTCTCACTGAACAGCATCTGTAACGTGACTCACTCTCACTGCACAACATCTGTCACGTGACTCACTCTCACTGCACAGCATCTGTCACGTGTCACATTCTCACTGCACAACATCTGTCACGTGTCACATTCTCACTGCACAGCATCTGTCACGTGACTCACTCTCACTGCACAGCAGCTGTCACGTGTCTCACTGCACAGCATCTGTCACGTGCCTCACTCTCACTGCACAGCAGCTGTCACGTGTCTCACTCTCACTGCACAGCATCTGTCACGTGACTCACTCTCACTGCACAGCATCTGTCACGTGCCTCACTCTCACTGCACAGCGTCTGTCACGTGTCTCACTCTCACTGCACAGCATCTGTCACGTGCCTCACTCTCACTGCACAGCATCTGTCACGTGCCTCACTCTCACTGCACAGCGTCTGTCACGTGCCTCACTCTCACTGCACAGCGTCTGTCACGTGTCTCACTCTCACTGCACAGCATCTGTCACGTGCCTCACTCTCACTGCACAGCATCTGTCACGTGCCTCACTCTCACTGCACAGCGTCTGTCACGTGCCTCACTCTCACTGCACAGCGTCTGTCACGTGTCTCACTCTCACTGCACAGCGTCTGTCACGTGCCTCACTCTCACTGCACAGCGTCTGTCACGTGACTCACTCTCACTGCACAGCATCTGTCACGTGCCTCACTCTCACTGCACAGCGTCTGTCACATGTCTCACTCTCACTGCACAGCATCTGTCACGTGCCTCACTCTCACTGCACAGCGTCTGTCACGTGTCTCACTCTCACTGCACAGCGTCTGTCACGTGTCTCACTCTCACTGCACAGCGTCTGTCACGTGACTCACTCTCACTGCACAGCATCTGTCACGTGCCTCACTTTCACTGCACAGCATCTGTCACGTGTCTCACTCTCACTGCACAGCATCTGTCACGTGCCTCACTCTCGCTGCACAGCATCTGTCACGTGTCTCACTCTCACTGCACAGCATCTGTCACGTGCCTCACTCTCGCTGCACAGCATCTGTCACGTGCCTCACTCTCGCTGCACAGCACCTGTCACGTGCCTCACTCTCGCTGCACAGCATCTGTCACGTGCCTCACTATCACTGCACAGCATCTGTCACGTGTCTCACTCTCGCTGCACAGCATCTGTCACGTGCCTCACTCTCGCTGCACAGCATCTGTCACGTGCCTCACTCTCACTGAACAGCATCTGTCACGTGACTCACTCTCACTGCACAGCATCTGTCACGTGTCACACTCTCACTGCACAACATCTGTCACGTGTCTCACTCTCACTGCACAGCATCTGTCACGTGCCTCACTCTCACTGAACAGCATCTGTCACGTGACTCACTCTCACTGCACAGCATCTGTCACGTGTCTCACTCTCACTGCACAACATCTGTCACGTGTCTCACTCTCACTGAACAGCATCTGTCACGTGTCTCACTCTCGCTGCACAGCATCTGTCACGTGCCTCACTCTCGCTGCACAGCATCTGTCACGTGCCTCACTCTCACTGAACAGCATCTGTCACGTGACTCACTCTCACTGCACAGCATCTGTCACGTGTCACACTCTCACTGCACAACATCTGTCACGTGTCTCACTCTCACTGCACAGCATCTGTCACGTGCCTCACTCTCACTGAACAGCATCTGTCACGTGACTCACTCTCACTGCACAGCATATGTCACGTGTCTCACTCTCACTGCACAACATCTGTCACGTGTCACATTCTCACTGCACAGCATCTGTCACGTGTCACACTCTCACTGCACAGCAGCTGTCACGTGTCTCACTGCACAGCATCTGTCACGTGTCTCACTCTCACTGCACAGCAGCTGTCACGTGCCTCACTCTCACTGCACAGCTACTGTCACGTGTCTCACTCTCACTGCACAGCAGCTGTCACGTGCCTCACTCTCACTGCACAGCATCTGTCACGTGTCTCACTCTCACTGCACAGCATCTGTCACGTGCCTCACTCTCACTGCACAGCATCTGTCACGTGTCTCACTCTCACTGCACAGCATCTGTCACGTGTCTCACTCTCACTGCACAGCATCCGTCACGTGCCTCACTCTCACTGCACAGCGTCTGTCACGTGCCTCACTCTCACTGCACAGCATCTGTCACGTGCCTCACTCTCACTGCACAGCATCTGTCACGTGCCTCACTCTCACTGCACAGCATCTGTCACGTGCCTCACTCTCACTGCACAGCATCTGTCACGTGTCTCACTCTCACTGCACAGCATCTGTCACATGTCTCACTCTCACTGCACAGCATCTGTCACGTGTCTCACTCTCACTGCACAGCATCTGTCACGTGCCTCACTCTCACTGCACAGCATCTGTCACGTGCCTCACTCTCACTGCACAGCATCTGTCACGTGCCTCACTCTCACTGCACAGCGTCTGTCACGTGCCTCACTCTCACTGCACAGCATCTGTCACGTGCCTCACTCTCACTGCACAGCGTCTGTCACGTGCCTCACTCTCACTGCACAGCATCTGTCACGTGCCTCACTCTCACTGCACAGCGTCTGTCACGTGCCTCACTCTCACTGCACAGCATCTGTCACGTGTCTCACTCTCACTGCACAGCATCTGTCACGTGCCTCACTCTCACTGCACAGCGTCTGTGACGTGCCTCACTCTCACTGCACAGCGTCTGTCACGTGTCTCACTCTCACTGCACAGCATCTGTCACGTGTTTCACTCTCACTGCACAGCATCTGTCACGTGTCTCACTCTCACTGCACAGCATCTGTCACGTGTCTCACTCTCGCTGCACAGCATCTGTCACGTGCCTCACTCTCGCTGCACAGCATCTGTCACGTGCCTCACTCTCACTGAACAGCATCTGTCACGTGACTCACTCTCACTGCACAGCATCTGTCACGTGTCACACTCTCACTGCACAACATCTGTCACGTGTCTCACTCTCACTGCACAGCATCTGTCACGTGCCTCACTCTCACTGAACAGCATCTGTCACGTGACTCACTCTCACTGCACAGCATATGTCACGTGTCTCACTCTCACTGCACAACATCTGTCACGTGTCACATTCTCACTGCACAGCATCTGTCACGTGTCACACTCTCACTGCACAGCAGCTGTCACGTGTCTCACTGCACAGCATCTGTCACGTGTCTCACTCTCACTGCACAGCAGCTGTCACGTGCCTCACTCTCACTGCACAGCTACTGTCACGTGTCTCACTCTCACTGCACAGCAGCTGTCACGTGCCTCACTCTCACTGCACAGCATCTGTCACGTGTCTCACTCTCACTGCACAGCATCTGTCACGTGCCTCACTCTCACTGCACAGCATCTGTCACGTGTCTCACTCTCACTGCACAGCATCTGTCACGTGTCTCACTCTCACTGCACAGCATCCGTCACGTGCCTCACTCTCACTGCACAGCGTCTGTCACGTGCCTCACTCTCAACTGCACAGCATCTGTCCACGTGCCTCACTCTCACTGCACAGCATCTGTCACGTGCCTCACTCTCACTGCACAGCATCTGTCACGTGCCTCACTCTCACTGCACAGCATCTGTCACGTGTCTCACTCTCACTGCACAGCATCTGTCACGTGTCTCACTCTCACTGCACAGCATCTGTCACGTGTCTCACTCTCACTGCACAGCATCTGTCACGTGCCTCACTCTCACTGCACAGCATCTGTCACGTGCCTCACTCTCACTGCACAGCATATGTCACGTGCCTCACTCTCACTGCACATCGTCTGTCACGTGCCTCACTCTCACTGCACAGCATCTGTCACGTGCCTCACTCTCACTGCACAGCGTCTGTCACGTGCCTCACTCTCACTGCACAGCATCTGTCACGTGCCTCACTCTCACTGCACAGCGTCTGTCACGTGCCTCACTCTCACTGCACAGCATCTGTCACGTGTCTCACTCTCACTGCACAGCATCTGTCACGTGCCTCACTCTCACTGCACAGCGTCTGTCACGTGCCTCACTCTCACTGCACAGCGTCTGTCACGTGTCTCACTCTCACTGCACAGCATCTGTCACGTGTTTCACTCTCACTGCACAGCATCTGTCACGTGTCTCACTCTCACTGCACAGCATCTGTCACGTGTCTCACTCTCACTGCACAGCGTCTGTCACGTGTCTCACTCTCACTGCACAGCGTCTGTCACGTGTCTCACTCTCACTGCACAGCATCTGTCACGTGCCTCACTCTCACTGCACAGCGTCTGTCAGGTGCCTCACTCTCACTGCACAGCAGCTGTCACGTGCCTCACTCTCACTGCACAGCATCTGTCACGTGCCTCACTCTCACTGCACAGCGTCTGTCACGTGTCTCACTCTCACTGCACAGCGTCTGTCACGTGTCTCACTCTCACTGCACAGCATCTGTCACGTGCCTCACTCTCACTGCACAACATCTGTCACGTGTCTCACTCTCACTGCACAACATCTGTCACGTGTCTCACTCTCACTGCACAGCGTCTGTCACGTGCCTCACTCTCACTGCACAGCGTCTGTCACGTGTCTCACTTTCACTGCACAGCATCTGTCACGTGTCTCACTCTCACTGCACAGCATCTGTCACGTGTCTCACTCTCACTGCACAGCATCTGTCACGTGCCTCACTCTCACTGCACAACATCTGTCACGTGTCTCACTCTCACTGCACAGCATCTGTCACGTGTCTCACTCTCACTGCACAGCGTCTGTCACGTGTCTCACTCTCACTGCACAGCATCTGTCACGTGCCTCACTCTCACTGCACAGCGTCTGTCACGTGTCTCACTCTCACTGCACAGCATCTGTCACGTGTCTCACTCTCACTGCACAGCATCTGTCACGTGTCTCACTCTCACTGCACAGCGTCTGTCACGTGTCTCACTCTCACTGCACAGCATCTGTCACGTGTCTCACTCTCACTGCACAGCGTCTGTCACGTGTCTCACTCTCACTGCACAACATCTGTCACGTGTCTCACTCTCACTGCACAGCATCTGTCACGTGTCTCACTCTCACTGCACAGCATCTGTCACGTGCCTCACTCTCACTGCACAGCATCTGTCACGTGTCTCACTCTCACTGCACAGCATCTGTCACGTGTCTCACTCTCACTGCACAGCATCTGTCACGTGTCTCACTCTCACTGCACAACATCTGTCACGTGTCTCACTCTCACTGCACAGCATCTGTCACGTGCCTCACTCTCACTGCACAGCGTCTGTCACGTGTCTCACTCTCACTGCACAACATCTGTCACGTGTCTCACTCTCACTGCACAGCATCTGTCACGTGTCTCACTCTCACTGCACAGCATCTGTCACGTGCCTCACTCTCACTGCACAGCATCTGTCACGTGTCTCACTCTCACTGCACAGCATCTGTCACGTGTCTCACTCTCACTGCACAACATCTGTCACGTGCCTCACTCTCACTGCACAACATCTGTCACGTGTCTCACTCTCACTGCACAGCATCTGTCACGTGCCTCACTCTCACTGCACAGCATCTGTCACGTGTCTCACTCTCACTGCACAACATCTGTCACGTGCCTCACTCTCACTGCACAGCATCTGTCACGTGTCTCACTGCACAGCATCTGTCACGTGTCTCACTCTCACTGCACAGCATCTGTCACGTGCCTCACTCTCACTGCACAGCATCTGTCACGTGTCTCACTGCACAGCATCTGTCACGTGCCTCACTCTCACTGAACAGCATCTGTCACGTGTCTCACTGCACAGCATCTGTCACGTGCCTCACTCTCACTGCACAGCATCTGTCACGTGTCTCACTGCACAGCATCTGTCACGTGCCTCACTCTCACTGAACAGCATCTGTCAGCTGCAGCTGCTGCTGCTTCTGCAGCCGCTGCTGCAGCTTCCGCTCCCGCTGCTGCTGCAGCTGCCGCTGCTTCGTCCGCGTTCGGCTTGCCAATGTTGGCAGAGATGAGCAGCGACAGCCGCGATGTGACACGGCGGTGGTTAATGAGCCGGATGGTTGCGTCCGGAGTGGCGGATGGTGGTGAATCATCTCCGCTGTGCATGTAGTTGTCTCTCTTTCTCTGTGAGTGTGTGGATCTACGGTTGTGTATGTGCATCGATACACCTCTCTCAGAGTCTATGGTTCCCTTTTGCGAGTCTGTTTCTCTCACTGTGAGTCTATGGGTCTCTGTGTGAGTCTATAGGTCTCTGTGTGAGTCTATGGGTCTCTGTGTGAGTCTATGGGTCTCTGTGTGAGTCTATGGGTCTATGTGTGAGTCTATGGGTCTCTGTGTGAGTCTATGGGTCTCTGTGTGAGTCTATGGGTCTCTGTGTGAGTTAATGGGTCTCTGTGTGAGTCTATGGGTCTGTCTCTGTGTGATTCTGTGGGTCTCTGTGTGAGTCTGTGGGTCTCTGTGTGAGTCTGTGGGTCTCTGTGTGAGTCTATGGGTCTCTGTGTGAGTCTATGGGTCTCTGTGTGAGTCTATGGGTCTCAGTGTGAGTCTGGTCAGCGGGGGGCAGGGGGAGGGCAGCGGAGGGGGGGGGGCGGGAGGAGGGGGGGCGCTACTAAAACTGTTAAATTTCAGGGTCATCTTCTACTACAGAGACCTCAATGCTTAAACATTTATTGTAGAACCGCTGCTTGCGTATTCTTGGTTCTTTAGGTAAAGTCACGTAGAAGGGATATAATAATATAATTAAAATAAAATATAATAAAATACAAATAAAATTTATGTTTTAGTTTTATTATTTTATTATTTCCCTTCTACGTGACTTTACCGAAAGAACCAAGAAGATGAATCCCTGCAGTCACGAAAGCTTTAAATCGAAATCTTCCAGAAAAAGCACCGTATTATCAACGCCGTGTGCAAAAATCCCAGTGGGATGCGAGTCAAACAATAACAACCACGAGACAATTTAGAATAAAATTATCAGTCTAACTCTGTACTACAACAAACATCCAAAACGTTGGCCATCCCACCTACGTCTCTTATCACCTCCATCCCCTCCCTCCGCCACTGTGATGATGATGATGACGCATCCTGCATGTTGCTCTCTCTCTGTGAGTGGGTCTCTGTGTGAGTCTATGGGTCTCTGCGTGAGTCGATGGGTCTCAGTGTGAATCTATAGATCTATATGTGAATCTATGGGTCTCTGTGTGAGTCTATGGGTCTCAGTGTGAATCTATAGATCTATATGTGAATCTATTCGTCTCTGTGTGAGTCTATGGGTCTCAGTGTGAATCTATAGATCTATATGTGAATCTATGGGTCTCTGTGTGAGTCTATGGGTCTCAGTGTGAATCTATAGATCTATATGTGAATCTATTCGTCTCTGTGTGAGTCTATGGGCCTCAGTGTGAATCTATAGATCTATATGTGAATCTATGGGTCTCTGTGTGAGTCTATGGGTCTCTGTGTGAGTCTATGGGTCTCTGTGTGAGTCTATGGGTCTCTGTGTGAGTCTATGGTTCTCTGTGTGAGTCTATGGGTCTCTGCAAGTCTCTGGGTCTCTGTGTGCGTCTATGGTTCTCTGTGTGAGTCTATGGGTCTCTGTGTGAGTCTGTGGTTCTCTGTGTGAGTCTATGGGTCTCTGCAAGTCTCTGGGTCTCAGTGTGAGTCTATGGGTCTCTGTGAGTCTACAGGTCTCAGTGTAAATCTACAGATCTATAAATGAATCTATAGATCGAAATGTGATCAATGGGTCTCATTTTAGGTCTATAGATCCCTGTATTCTTATTCTTCGTGTGGCTGATGTTGATGTAGAGAGCAGCAGCCGCGATGTTCCACCGAGGTGGTTGATGAGTCAGACGATTGCATCAGGAGGAGCAGCGTTGTGGCGTCATCATCGCTGCTGTGATGATGATGACGACGACGACGATGATGACGCCTCCTCCTCCCTTCCGATTCGTATTCGAGTCATTATCCGTGACTACGGCTCTGTTCTTGGTGGCCGCACACTGCACCCTCGGAGAGATTTTAATTTAAAAAAAAATTCGCATCATCATCATCATCGTAGTGGTTGTCGTCACGAAACGTCGGCGTTGTCTGTCGCCGTAGTTTGCACGCGGACGCGGTTTGGCCGGTAGCGGCCCCGCAGAAGTTCCTGGGAAGTTCCAAGTCTGGGGGGGGGGGGGGGGGGGGGCGGGCGGTATTTCGGATGTCTTTAGCGGGACGACGCGAAGTCTCTCCCCGCGTCGGTTTATATTCTTCCCGCAACTCAGAAGAGGGTGGGGGGGGGGGGTAATTTTTATTACGTCGCCCGACCAAAAAACAAATAAACCTTCTTGGTTCTTTCGGTAAAGTCACGTAGAATGGAAATACAGAGTCTGGGCAGACCTGTTCTCCACCTGAGGACGGCTACTTGCGTTGTGGCCGAAACGTCGTGAGAATTATTTATGTTTTATTTTTATTATTTTATTATTTCCATTCTACGTGAGTAACCGTTTGGCACTCATTTCCCAACGTCTTGTCTCTTTTCACAATTCAAGTTCCTAGAATCAACCCATGGCTTCATCCCAGAGGTCGCAATCAGGTACCCGATACCCGTACCCGGCCGGGTACGGGGGTAGGGTACGGATACGGCCGGGTATGGGTACGGGTACACGTTTGCGACCCTGGTTCCGGTCGGGTACGGGTACGGGTAAGGAATCAAAACCCGTTTGCGACCTCTATTCTGTGTGGACCTGGCGAGATGAACGTTGATGTCGGGCAGCGGGTTTGTACGAGCACGTGGCGAACGGCTGGCGAGGGGCGTGAAGAGGCATTCATCATTGGCCATTGATGACGATGATGATGATGGGATTCTCTGTAAATAATCGCTTGCGAAATCAGCGGAGAGAGAGAGAGTGTGTGTGTCTGTACGTGCCAATGTAAATATTCCGGACGGTGCCACTCAATGAGAAATATATTTCACGGGAGGGGCTCCGCAAATCAGAGTCACGAAAACCACGAGCATCGAGAACCACGGCCACCGACCAACCTCAAGTTCACGATTAACCTTCACACGCTGCAAGATCCCACACCGTTGTTATATGGGGCCGTTCATTATATGGGGCCGTCCATAAATGACGTCACGCGATTTTGGACGATTTTTTTCCCCCCCCCCCCCCCCATCGTCACACGGCGTTACAAAAAGTCAGACCCACCCCCTCAAATATGACGTCACTAAGCTCTGCCTCCCCGCGCCCCCCCAAAAAACATATTTCCATTTTGAAAATAAAACATGCTTCAAATCGCTTTAAACTATTGTCATTGTAGTGCGTATTTAATGTGCCGATGTTGTAGGAGTGTTCTTATAACAAAGTTTCGCATTTTGATGCGACGTCACATTTCTCAACCCCCCCCCCCCCCCGGTCACACATCATAACAAATGTCTGACCCCCCCACCCCCACACATAGGTTCGTGACGTCATTTATGGACGGTCCCTTATAAGCTCGGCACTCATTACACCCACACACGCAAGGCGCTTGCCACGAATGAACCTCAATTCCTTGCTGCTGTCATCAAGGAGCATGGCCCATCATCACGTGACACTCCGGTCATCCTCGCAGCAGTAGCAGCAGCAGTAGCAGCAGTAGCAGCAGTAGCAGCAGCAGTAGCTGTTAGAGCAGTAGCAGCAGCAGTAGCAGCAGTAGCAGCAGCAGTAGTAGCAGCAGCAGCAGCAGTAGTAGCAGTAGTAGTAGCAGGCAGCAGCAGTAGTAGCAGTAGTAGCAGCAGCAGTAGCAGCAGTAGCAGCAGCAGCAGCAGCAGTAGTAGCAGTAGTAGCAGCAGCAGCAGCAGCAGTAGTAGCAGTAGTAGCAGCAGCAGCAGCAGTAGCAGCAGCAGCAGTAGTAGCAGTAGTAGCAGCAGCAGCAGCAGTAGCAGCAGTAGCAGCAGCAGTAGCAGCAGCAGCAGCAGCAGTAGTAGCAGTAGTAGTAGCAGCAGCAGCAGTAGCAGCAGTAGCAGCAGCAGTAGCAGCAGCGGCAGTAGCAGCAGTAGCAGCAGCAGTAGTAGCAGCAGCAGTAGCAGCAGCAGTAGTAGCAGCAGCAGTAGCAGCAGCAAGCAGCAGCAGTAGCAGCAGCAGTAGCAGCAGTAGTAGTAGCAGCAGCAGCATCAGCAGTAGCAGCAGCAGTAGCAGCAGCAGTAGCAGCAGCAGCAGTAGCAAACAGCAGCAGCAGCAGGAGCAGCAGCAGCAGTAGCAGCAGTAGTAGCAGTAGCAAGCAGCAGCAGCAGCGGTAGCAAGCAGCAGCAGCAGCGGTAGCAGCAGCAGCAGTAGCAAGCAGCAGCAGCAGCGGTAGCAGCAGCGGCAGCAGCAACAGCAGGAGCAGCAGCAGCAGCAGCAGGAGCAGCAGTAGCAGCAGCTGTAGCAGCAGCAGTAGCAGCAGCAGCAACAGCAGGAGCAGCAGCAGCAGCAGCAGGAGGAGCAGCAGGAGCAGCAGGATCAGCAGCAGCAGCAACAGCAGCAGCAGTAGCAGCAGCAGCAGTAGCAGCAGCAGTAGCAGCAGTAGCAGCAGCAGTAGCAGCAGTAGCAGCAGCAGTAGCAGCAACAGCAGTAGCAGCAGTGGCAGCAGATTTTGGCTGCGAGCCATCGAACAAAAGCGGTGGTCACCGCATCACGCTGCCCTTCCAGATGCGCTGCTTCCACGGCCGTCTGGAACGCTCTTCCCTGCGGTATCAGGAATCCACTGGAGCAAGTGCACTTTTGAAGAGCTTTGGATTCGACCTTAAAAGCTGGGAATCCGTAGCACAGGACCGACCTGCCTAGAGAAGAAAAGTACAGGACGGTGCAGTCCTCTGTGAGAGTAGGAGACGCTCCTGTGCTATCTTGAAGAGGCAGCAGCGCAAATCTACCAAGGAAGGACGTGTGGCTGCACTTCAGAGCTCTACATCCTCCCTGACCTGTCCAGTGTGCCACAGGGAATTCCGGGCTCGCATTGGCCTCTTCAGCCATCTGCGCACTCATCAAAACCCAACAAAATGACAAAAGTGCCATGGTCATCATCAACTTTGATGGACGAACAAGAGAGAGAAGAGAGACGTGCCCTTTTCAATCACCTTGATTGGCAAACTCATCTCTGTCGAAGCGCTCTCTGTGTGCGCTCCTCCGATTCGCGCGGTTGGCTACGAACGGAGAAAACGAAGTTCAAGGCACGTCCGTGCACACAAGGGAAGCTATTCCCATGGCGTGCATCATTCCTCCCAGTCTTCTTTGTTCGCAGTGAATAATAACATCGCAATTCCCGTGTGGTTTAGCGGCGCGCGCGTGTGTGCCTGTGTGCGTGTGTGTGTGTGCGTGTGTGCCTGTGCGTGCGTGTGTGTGCGTGCGTGTGTGCGTGTGTGTGTGCGTGTGTCCGTGAGTGTGTACGTGTGTCCGTGCGTGCGTGTGTGCGTGCGTGTGCGCGTGTGTATGTGTGCGTGCGTGTGTGCCTGTGTGTGCGTGTGTGTGTGTGTGCGTGTGTCCGTGAGTGTGTGCGTGTGTGTGCGTGTGTCCGTGCGTGCGTGTGTGCGTGCGTGCGTGTGTGCCTGTGTGCGTGCGTGTGCATGTGTGCGTGCGTGCGTGCGTGTGTCCGTGCGTGTGTGCGTGCGTGCGTGTGCGTGTGTGCGTGCGTGTGTATGCGTGTGTGCGTGTGTGTGTGCGTGCGGTGTGTGTGCCTGTGTGGGCGTGCGTGTGTGCGTGTGTGTGCGTGCGTGTGTGCGTGTGTGCCTGTGTGTGCGTGCGTGTGTGTGTGTGCGTGTGTGCCTGTGTGCGTGCGTGTGCGTGGGTGCCTGTGGGCGTCCGTGTGTGCGTGTGTGTGTGTGCGTGTGTTCGTGCGTGTGTGTGTGCCTGTGTGCGTGTGTGTACGTGTGCGTGTGTGTGCGTGCGTGTGTGCCTGTGTGCGTGTATTTGTGTAGTGGGGAGCGGTAGTGTAGCGGTTAGCGCGCTGCGCTATGAACCTGGCGACCCGGGTTCGATTCCCGCTCACGGCTAACACCAGTGACGATTATCTGAACCGGTCCTGGGCCTCCCCTAGGTCGACTCAGCCTTAAATGAGTACCTGGTGCGGTGTGTAAACATCGCCACTAGGGAGACAAAGGCGGTCGGGCGTGGTGCTGGCCACCCACCCCCTCGTGTACCGTTCCGGCCTTCATAGGTGCTCGCTAACAGCACTTGCCCCTACAGTCTGTTCAGGCTATACGGGGGATCTTTGTCTTTGTGTATTTGTGTAGGCACAGAGGGGGACAGGGGGAGTATTCGGGAATTGCGCTAAGAACCCCACACGCGAATCGGTTCCGGGCCTAGCTTGTCGATTGATTCGTTACCGCACCTGGCACGTACAGCGCCTTGTAAAACATCGGCACTGGGGAAACTACAAGGCCGCTCTCGCGTGTGCAGTTCAGTTCATTTATTAGCTATCGCCTTGATAATAGTTTTTTTACCCTTCTATCTGGCAACAAAACTGACACCTTTTTTACAAGGAGTCATGTTTGCATTGACCACAATACCTGCAGTCGTAATGCAAACAAAAAACATAACTCTGATAATGTATGCACTGTCATTGAAGTTGCTTGGTCCACACCCGAGACAGCTTTCCTTAGAACCTCGTCTCACATGGTGTTGGATCAGATGACGCAAAAAAAAGGTGTCAGTTTTGTTGCCAGATAGAAGGGTAAAAAACCAATTATCATATTTTTTACTGGCAAATGGTGTAAAAGCTATAGCCCTGTGAGCCATTCGGCTCTTAAATCGGGTGCAACTGCAACAAACAAAAACATGAACAAGGAAACATCTATAAAGTGACGACGAAAATCCAGGAAAAAACAGCAAAAGTCTTCCAGAAAAAGCACCGCATATCAACGCTGTGTGCTAAAAATCCCAGCGGGATGCAATTCAAACAATAACAACCATAACACATTTTTCGATTTAAAGCTTTCGTGACTGCAGCAGGGATTCATCTTCTTGGTTCTTTCGGTAAAGTCACGTAGAAGGGAAATAATAAAATAAAATAAATGAAACATAATATGTTTAAAACAGAATGTTTTATTATTTTATTATTTAATAATTTGTTTTAAAACATAATATGTTTTATTACTTTATCATTCCCCTTCTACGTGACTTTTACCGAAAGAACCAAGAAGATGAATCATAAGACAATTTAGATTATGGTGCCGGTCACACGACCCCCCCCCCCACCACCCCCCACCGGCACCCTCGCCCCCGCCCTTAATAGGTGCTCGCTAACAGCACTTGTCACCAACAGTCTGCGCGTCAATACGGGATATCTTTGTGTTCGCCTTTGTCTCCAATGTGTGCGCCTGCTTCTAAATGCAAATCAGCCACTGAGGCCTTCACTCGCAGGCATTAACCTTTTCACCTATGGCATAACTTCATTTTTCTTTCTTCCTCTTTTCACTTTTTATGTAGTTTTCCCCACAATGCGTAATCACCGGGTGAATGACACGGCCCAGAGGCTCTCGTCTGTGGGCAATTTCGCGTGCACAGGCAGTCTCTTGTCCGTCACGGCTCGCTGCACAAGAGACCGAGAGGTCGCCCACCGGCTCGCTCCCGCCTCGCGTCGACGGGGCAACGGGGTGCGAAGCTACGGGGTGAATATTCTTAGGTGTTTTTTTTCGGTAAAGTCACGTAGGTAAAAAAATTTTAAATTTAAATTAATAAAAGTAAAATAAAATGAAAAATAAAAATCACGACGTTCGGAGGCAACACAAGCTTCTGTCTTCAGGTGGCACCGTCTTTTATTAATTTAATTTTTTTACCCACGTGACTTTACCGAAAAAAACTAAGAATATTAATCCTTGCAGTCACGAAAGCTTCAAATCTAGAACTACGGGGTGAAGCTACAATAGGGCGACGCTCCGATGGGGCGACGATACAATAGGGCGATACTATGGGCGACGCTACAGGGCGACACTATGGTCAAGGCTACGATGCAGCAACACTAGGGGTGATACTACAGGGCGACTCTACAGGCGACGTTATGGGACAACACTATGGGACGATGCTACGAAGTGACGTTACGGGCGACACGATGGGACGACGCTACTGGCTGATGCTACGGCATAATGCTAAAGAGAGACGCTATGGGGCGACGCTATAGGCGACGCTATGGGCGATGCGACAGGTTATGGGCAACGCTACGGGACAACGATATGATGGGGCGACGCTATGGGCGATACTACGGGTTACGGGAAATGCTACGGGGTGACGCTACGGGCGACACTACAGGGTGACGCTTTGGGCGACGCTACCGGCGACGTTATGGGGCGACGCTACGATGGGGTGACGCTACTGGTGATGCTATGGGGCGACGCGATGACGCGAAGCTACGGGCGATGCTCCAGAGACTCCTCTACTCACGATCGAGTTAGGTTCCAGAGGTACTGTTCGTAAGTCGATTTGTTAGTAAGTCCAACTTTACCCTTGTCGATTCCAAACATGTTGTACAGCATGTGCACTAAACACGGGGAATGGTTTTGAAAGTTGTGTAATGTCCTTTATGTTCTGCAGATTCCACTGGGTCTTCACGTTCTGCAGATGTAGATGTCACTGGTGTCTTCACGTTCTGCAGATGTTGATGCCACTGGTGTCTTCACGTTCTGCAGATGTTGATGCCACTGGTTCTTCACGTTGTGTAGATGTAAATGCCACTGGTTCTTCACATTCTGCAGATGTAGATGCCACTGGTTCTTCACGTTCTGTAGATGTAGATGCCACTGGTTCTTCACGTTCTGCAGATGTAGATGCCACTGGTTCTTCACGTTCTGTAGATGTAGATGCCACTGGTTCTTCACGTTCTGTAGATGTAGATGCCACTGGTTCTTCACATTCTGTAGATGTAGATGCCACTGGTTCTTCACGTTCTGCAGATGTAGATGCCACCGCTGCCATCTATTGCGCGGCGGTTGAACTTACGACTCTCGGTCCGAACAGCTGCTACTGGACATGTAGGCAGGTTTGTTTGTATCTCTGAAAGTTCGTAAGTAAAATGTTCTTAAGTAGAGAAGTTCCCGTATACGGCCAGTTAATAAGTGTTTTACAAAGGGGGAGCAATCCTGCCAAGGGGAAATCGCCGATGCCATACAGAATACAATTGTGGGGATTAGTGCCATCTGCTGGCAAGCCAAGGTATGGCACATTGACAACCACGGAATGGGAGTTGGGAAGAGATGGAGATTAGTCCACACTTTGCTGTGCCCCGTTTTCCCGTGCAGCGCCAGGGTACGGCTTCAGAATCAGAATCTTTATTTATAGGAATCCGATGAGCTATGAAGCTCTTTCTGACAGATGTCAAGTAGGGGCTGGTCAGAACTTTACATCAACAAAAGTAAAAAAAAAACACGATAGGAGTGCAAAGTGCAAGAAAGGTAAAAAAAATCACCCAAACACAAACAAAAACAACACTCAACCATCCACATCCTACCAGGCAAAGCCCACTGAGGCATTCACTTATCTTTCACCACAAATCAGAGGTCGCAAACGGGTTTTGATTCCTTACCCGTACCCGTACCCTGGCCGCACCAGGGTCGCAAATGGGTACCCGTACCCGGCCGGGTACGGGTTCCCGTTCCCTACCCGTTCCCGTACCCTACCCGAAATGAGTGACAAACGGTGACTCACCAGTGACTCACGGCCTACCCGTACCCGGCCGCACCAGGGTCGCAAACGGCTACCCGTACCCGGCCGGGTACGGGTAGCCGGGTGTCGGGTAGGGTACGGGTATCGGGTACCCGGTTGCGACCTCTGCCAAAAATGATAGAAGCTCAACAAAGTGGCCCCACAGCGCTGGCGATAAAACACGAGGTGTACAGATGTTCAAACACCAAATAGAAACCGTTTGCGAATGAATCGAGTCTGCATTATCCACGCGCGCTTGTGGTGAAAATGCAAACAAACACGCTCCGATAACATTTGGATTGTCTTTGAAACGGATTGGCCTACTCCGGTGACAGCCTTCTTTAGGTCGTGGTCTCACCAGTATCAGACCGGAGAACGCCCAAAGGCAAACAGTACCAAGACAATGCCACACGTATTAGGACATTTATAGCTCGGGGTGAGCAGCTACAAATGGGACCTTTTTGGCCAGTATCAAAGTGTAATGTAGCAATTCTAGATTTGAAGCTTTCGTGGCTGCAAGGATTCATACCAGAGGTGTGGACTCGAGTCATGTGACTTGGACTCGAGTCAGACTCGAGTCATGAATTTGATGACTTCAGACTCGACTTGGACTTGCATAACAATGACTTTGTCCCACCTCTGATTCATACTCTTGTGTTTTTTCGGTGAAGTCACGTAGGTAAAAAATAAAATTAAAATTAGTGCCCGTCATCAATCAGTATTAACGACCAAATTACCCTTACTTGACCCTTTCTGTTCAATCATGTTAATTAATAGACACGGGGAGCTGTACTGCCATTACAAAAGTATGAAAAACAAAAACAGTTCTTACCCTTTCTGGCAACAAAACATCTTGACACCTCCTGTATTATTGCCAGAAAGGGTAAAACCTATTCTTGTTTTTTTTTCATTCTTTGATACTGGCAAAAACAAGGTCCCATTCTGTAGGTGTTAAGGTTTAGATCGCGTTATTTATAAATGTGTCGTAACCCTCCACCACCCGACACGGCCAATTAGTAAAAAAGTGTCACGTTGACAAAAGACAAACAGTTCACTGCTTTAGCCCACCGGTGTGTTGAAGCGTGAAACCACAACATTAAAAACATTGTAAATTAAAAAAAAAATTTGTTTTAGGGGGGGGGGGGGGGGCAGAGGTTCGTGACGTCATTTTTGAGGGGGGGTGTGACTTTTTGTGACGCCGTGTGACTAGGGGGGGGTCAAAAATCGCCCAATATCGCGTGACGTCATTTATGGACGGCCCCTTAATGCCTCAGTGGGCTTTGCCTGGCATGATGGGATGGTTTAGTTTGATTTGTAGGTGTCTGGACATTTGTTTACCTTCCTTATACTGCACTTTTCACTCCTGTCGTGTTTGTGTAATGTTTGTTGTTGTAACCTTCTGACCAGCCCCTAATGGACATCTGTCAGAAAGAGCTTCACAGCTCATCGGATTCCTGTAAATAAAGATTCTGATTCTGAAGCCGTACCCTGGCGCTGGCCGGAGAACGCGGCACCGCAAAGCGTGGACTAATCTTTCTTTGGAATTTTCACACTTAAATTCTAACTTAGCAATCTTTGAAATACGTAATCGACCAGGCTATGCGTTAATTGTGTGTTGACCGACTCTCTGTGTCGTTTCACATAACATTTCGATACTTTGCTAGGTTATTTAATTTAGTGTGTTCTTTCTCCCTCTAAGCCTGCGTACTTTATTACGCGTCTCTTCGTACTCATTGACATGTAATTTTTTTCTCTAACCCCACCTCTCTCTGCCTCCGCCCCCCTCTGTCTATTTAAGGCCACCCCACAGAGACGATCACCCCTCTCTGTACCTGTGTTGCTCTCCCTGTGTATCTTGGTGATATCTGTCTGCTTATATGTCTGTTTGTGGTTTTCTGGTTAGATTTTGTGTCGCTATTTCATTTATACCTGATGATGATTGCTTGTGTAGCAATCGAAACGTCGTATGCTATTATTTAATTTATTATTTTATCTTTATACGTGACTTTACCGAAAGAACCAAAGAATAATTCCTGCAGTCACGAAAGCTCCAAAATTAAGATTAATCTCCATCTCTTCCCAACTCCCATTCCGTGGTTGTCAATGTGCCATACTTATTCATATTCTTGGTTTTTTTTTTCGATAAAGTCACGTAGTCGTGATTTTTTTTATTTTTTTTATTTTTTAACCTACGTGACTTTACCGAAAAAACCTAATAATATGAATACTTGCAGTCACGAAAGATTCAAATCTAGAATGTGCCATGCCCTGGCTTGCCAGCAGGTGGCACTAATTCTCACATTTTCCTTCTGTATGGGAAAGGCGATTGCCTCTTGGCGGTCCCCCCCACCCCCCCTCTCGTGAAACACTCATTATTGGAAGATGTTATTAACCATGCAAAAAAGATTTAACTACACATTTTTGGACCATCTTATCTGGGGGGATGTGTGTCCCCGCCCCCCCCCCCCCCCCCCCAATATATTTTATAATTACGGCCTTGTACCATAGCACCCCGGCTCTCGCACAATGTCCGTGACGCAGTCGTTTTTAGTCTGTCGATGGTCGGCGATGCGGCAATCGACTCATCTCGACGAGCTGTGCACTACGATGCACCACTAGGGCAGAGGTCGCAAACGTGTTTTGATTCCTTACCCGTACCCGTACCCGGCCGTACCAGGGTCGCAAATGGGTACCCGTACCCGGCGGGTACAGGTAGCCGTATTCTACCCGTACCCTACCCAAATGAGTGACAAACGGTTACTCTTCTTGGTTCTTTCGGTTACTCACTAGTGACTCACGGCCTACCCGTACCCGTATCCGGCCGCACCAGGGTAGCCGGGTATCGGGTAGGGTACGCGTATTGGGTACCCGGTTGCGACCTCTGCACTACGAGCGTTCAGAGTTTCGGCGCAATCGTCATCCTCGCTGCGTTTCGACATCGCGGAGTGTGGCACCGATTTCGGATTGATGGTAACCCAGTCGCGGAGTTGAGTTACGGACCTGGAAAAAAAGTCATCTTCTTGGTTCTTTCGGTAAAGTCACGTGGAAGGGAAGTAATAAAATAATAAAAATAAAACATAATGAATAATTCTCACGACGTTTCGGCCACAACGCAAGCAGCCGTCTCAGGTGAAGAACATGTCTGTCGATGAGACAGAGTCTAAATGACACGTCTTAGGCTTGGAGTGTCTATTTAAGCTGTGAGGAGGAGAGCCTTGACAGCTTAAACAGCTTAAATAGACACTCCAAGCTAAGACGTGTAATTTAGAGTTTGTCTTATCGACAGACATGTCTTCACCTGAGGACGGCTGCTTGCGCTGTGGCCGAAACGTCGTGAGAATATTTATTATGTTTATTTTATTATTTTATTACTTCCCTTCTACGTGACTTTACCGAAAGAACCAAGATGAATTCCTGTAGTCACGAAAGCTTTAAATGGAAAAAAGTGTCCCAGAAATAAAATATTTAATTGCCTCGGCTCATTCTGTGTCATTCGTACCACGGGTACGGCCATACGAATCAAATGTGGGTTCCGAATTTGCCGTTAATAATTGACTAACTGAATTAACTGGAATTAACTAATGAATTGAGCCGTCTCTCTAAGTATGCAAATTAATCCTCCGTTTCTCCAATATAGCGCAGGAGCCCAGCGGCGTGCATTGGCAGCACGCGTGCACATGCACCCCTCCCGCCCTCGCCCAGAAGTATAATAATTAGTCGTGGAACGAATCAATATTCATGGCAAAAAAGTGCGCATATTTTTAATCAGTTCATTTGCGTGCCGCTGTATTCAATGAAAACAAGTAAAAGTGCCGTACAGAACACCAGTGTCCGGTTTATAAGCCCCTGCGGAAACTAGACGCTAACCCTGGCCCCCCGATGTGTGCCTGATAGCAGGTCATACGTGTGTTGTACGGTTGCCTACGTACGGTGTGAACGAAGTTCAACGCACGAGCATAGACTCACACAGACAACAGAGACCAGTGACTCGCATCAACAACCAAGACTCGCACAGAGACCCAGAGGACTCACACAGACACCCATTGACTCACAGAGACCCATAGGCCACATAGACACCCATAGACTCACACACAGACCCATAGACTCACACCAGACACCCATAGTCTCACACAGACACCCATAGACTTACACAGAGATCCATAGACTCACACAGAGACCCACAGACTCACACAGACACCCATGACTCACAGAGACCCATAGGCTCACATACACACCATAGACTCACAGAGACCCAGACTCATACAGAGATCCATAGACTCACACAGACCACCATATACTCACAGAAATCCATAGACCACACACAGACGACCATAGACTCACAGAGACCCATAGACTCACACAGACACCCATAGACTCACACAGAGACCCATAGACTCACAGAGAGACCCACAGACTCACACAGAGACCCATAGACTCACACAGAGACCCACAGACTCACACAGAAACCCATAGACTCACACAGAGAACCACAGATTACACAGAGACTAATAGACACACACATATACCCGTAAACTCACACAGAGACCCATAGACTCACACAGAGACCCACAGACTCACACAGAGACTAATAGACACACAATAAACCCATAGACTCACACAGAGACCCACAGACTCACACAAAGACTAATAGAAACACACATAAACCCATAGACTCACACAGAGACCCACAGACTCACACAGAGACTAATAAACTCACACATAAACCCATAGACTCACACACAAAGACCCACAGACTCACACAGAGACCCATAGACTCACACAGAGACCCATAGACTCACACAGAGACCCACAGACTTACACAGAGACTAATAGACACACACATAAACCCATAGACTCACACAGAGACCCATAGACTCACACAGATACCCATAGACTCACACAGAGACCCACAGACTCACACAGAGACCCACAGGACTCATACAGGACTAATAGACTCACACAGATACCATAGACTCACACAGAGACCCACAGACTACGTACGCTGTGAAATAAGTTCAATGTACGTACATAACCGCTTACCTGGCAAGACAAAAAAAACCTTTAGTTTTAAAATAGTTTCTTGCTCGGCTGTGTGTCGGGTGGAGGGTGGGTCACGACACACATCTACATCATCATCTCCGCGATCTCTCTAACCACCCAATAACAACAAACAACAACAACACTTCATCCACCGCTTCCCCGCTGTTTTCCCACGTCGAACGCTTTTATTATTTCGAATTCTCCTCCGCGAAGAGGCTGCGCGAACGAATCCTGCAGCTCGGCACGCAATTAGCACATCCGTTCCCGACGATTCGCTCCCTAGTCCATAGGGGGAGGGAGAGGGGATTATTTTTAAATCCTTTATATTAAGTTCACTTGCTTGCTTGCTTGCGCGCTTACGACCGTGCAAATCTTTCGGTCGTTTTTTAACCCATTCCCGTCATCCAATCGAGCTGACATTTTGCACACAGACTCGTTGTGCGTGACAATTTTTTTTCGTGAAATTTTTTCCCCAAAATTTTACACTGTTTAGGGAATTTTTTTTTTATTACCAATTGCTAATGCTGGCAGGCAATCATCTGACCATAGGTGGCAGCCATCTCAAGCCAGAGGACGAGAGGACTCTAGCCGCCACGCATATAAAGGATTTAGAGTGAAAAACTTGTTTTACGGGTTAATTTTATCATCATCATCATATAATCAGCAGCAGCATCAGCGGCAGTATTGTCATCAGCGTGAGCAGCAGCAGCAGCAAGCAGCTCCCACAGGTGGCATGTGAGTGATGGTGGGGAGATCCGTCGCATCAGCAGCAGCATCTCATCAGCAGTAGCAGCATCATCAGCAGCATCAGCAGCAGTGTAGCAGCATCAGCAGCAGATCAGTAGTAGCAGCATCAGTAGTA
>NC_083839.1:3371586-3455033 GCF_015708825.2 Lethenteron reissneri
ATTAAAGAGATCGGTGCCGGAAAGATGTGGCCACGGCACCGCAAGACAAGAGAGGGACAAGTGGAAACAAATGACGAGATGTGACGCGGATGCAGACTACGTGACGTCTGCCCATCGTGGATCGCGACATGAACCCAGAGACGTTGAGAGCACCTGCCGTGCCCGCTTCACCGTGGACCGTTGCGACGACGACGAGAATTAACGTTTGAAATCTCGCGTCCATCGTGCCTACGAGGGCGTGCAGGCCGCAGTCTGCCCTCCTCACCTTCTCGTTCATGGTGAGGATGATCATGAGCTTGCGGAAGATGTGGATGAAGTCCAGGAAGAGGTCCACGCTGTGCCTGCAGTCGCGGTCACACGTGACGATGGAACGGTTTGTGGGGCGTTCGTGGTTAAATTTTGGAAAATTTCATGAATTTTACAGGTAGCAGTAGGGCTTTCGCAACCAATATTCTCCACAATTGAGGGTTTTTTCAGATCGCGTAAAAATATGTGTCGTTAAACGACGATGTCTTGCCACATGATGATGCTGGTTGTAATTACTGGCGAACCGTCACGGTACTCGAAATGTAAATGTTGTAGTGGCGTTTACTCCCCAACACACAACTGGTGTGTGTTGGGAGTCAACCCACTACTGGGAATTGTAAATGCTGTAGTGGTTTTACATCTCCAACACACACCTGGGTGTGTGTTGGGGAGTAGACCCACTACTGGAATTGTAAATGTTGAGTGGGTTTTACTCCCCAACACACAACTGGTGTGTTGGGGTAGTAAACCCACTACTGGAATTGTAAAATGTCGTAGTGGGTTTTTACTCTCCAACACACAACTGGTGAAAGAGGGTGTGTGCGGTCGGGCGTGGTGCTGGCCACCCACCCCCTCGTGTACCGTTCCGGCCTTCATAGGTGCTCGCTAACAGCACTTGCCCCAACAGTCTGTTAAGGCTACACGGGGGATCTTTGTCTCTGTTGGCGCTCACCAGATGAAGTCCTTGTCGCCGGCGCGGCACTTCTCCACGATGAGCTGCGTGTCGAAGAGCACGAAGCCGCACATGACCAGCAGCCCCAGGTACATCTGGGCCTGGGTGAGGGGGGGGTGATGGGGGGGGGGATGTTGGGAGAGGGGGGGGGCATGGGGAAAACAAAACATAGCAATGTAAGTATTGAGGCCGGCGTTAACATTGAGCAAAAACCAATGAACTCGTTGCGCGCGCAATAACGTTTTGGTTGTCTCAAAGTCCAGGTGATGGTTTTGACATTTCTTCTGGTGCTAAGCGCGTGCCCGGCCTGCTCCAGGACTTCAAGCCCAGCGTGGAAAATAACTAAATGCACTGGCTAAGGAAACGCCAAAACAAAAACGGGGTATCGACAAAACAGTACACCATCCGGCATTATCTCAAGAGGGCATGGCAGAAGGCCCAGAAGGTGGACTGGACAGCAAAAATCTTGACAACGTGGACCCCCCGTGGGTGGGTGGGTGACCGAGTGGAGAAGATAAGTAATATTTTAAAATACTTTATAAAAACACGCTTAATGAAATGTACCGTACAAGTAATGGCAGAACTCCACGACATCCAGGAAGTGGCCGCAAAGCTTGGCACAACGTGAGGGGCCGTGGTGATTTACAGCCAACGTCAGTTGAGCGTGGACAATTAGACCCAAGCCGAAACATAACATTTAAAAAAGATGGTTTAATTTATTTTTAATGATAGAATATAGTATTGTCATCAGTAAGGCATAAGTATACCAAGTTTGCAGTCGATACCACATTGGGGAAGTGGGGTTAAAATTGAGTTACAAGATTTGAGGCTACAACAACAGAGTGAGTTAATAGAAAGTGTGTACAAAGATTGTTTAACAATATAATTTTTATTTTTATGATAGAATGTGGCATTGTCACCAGTAAGACATAAGTATACCAAGTTTGCAGTCGATACCACATTGGGAAGGATGGGTTAAAATTGAGTTACAATATTTGATACGACAACAACAGACGGAGCGAGTTCAATAAAAGCGTGTAACAAAAGGCTTCGAAAAAACGGCCGGAAAAGGTGAGGGGGCCCATCAGGCATCACATTGTGCTCCCCACAACGATTGTGGGTAATTCAAACAAACCAATTTTTAAAAAATATATTTTACCAGGTAAGGGCCTGACTGAGTTGCTACAAAGCTATTTTTTTTCAGAAGCGAACCTGGCCATAAGAAATGATAGCTCAACGAAGTGGCTTATCGTCACGTGGAAATTTACAGCATGGAAGGAAAAACCGGAGGATCCGGAGAAAAATCAGCGGGGCCACGGGGAGAGAGACACCGCAGACTCCAAATATACAGCAGCAGCAGGTGTCAGAGTTCGGGATCGAACCTACGACCTCCTGTATACCAGGCGAGGTTGTTAACATCTCCTAGCCACCGTGATGATGATGAGAGACACACGCAAACTCCAAATATACAGCAGGAGTCAGGGTTCGGGATCGAACCCACGACCTCCTGCTTTCCAGGCGAGGTAGTTAACATCTCCTAACCACCGTGATGATGATGAGAGAGAGACACGCAAACTCCAAATATACAGCAGCAGGCGTCACAGGGTTCGGGATCGAACGCATGACCTCCTGCGTACCAGGCGAGGTAGTTAATATCTCCTAGCCTCCGTGGCGCCCCATTGATGGGAGGATAACGATGATGGCAAGAGAGGACGAGGAAAAGCACCACACTTAAGACACTGGCACGAGCCACTGAGAGCCAATGCTACACACGTAACATCGCCCCTCCACACCCCCCCCCATGGGTGCTGACACGGCAGGAACACGGCATGCGGTTTGCACGAAGGCACGTTAATAATTCACGAGCTCCTGGTCAACTGTATCTGCAGCGTGCACGCGCGCACATTTCAGATGCGTGGTGGGGAAAAAACACACGCAAAAAACCCCGCGCTATCGCTGGCGACAACAGTTCAGCTTTAGCGGAAACTCGTCAATTTCGCTTCCTCAGAAAAAGAGAAAAAAAAACTCTAAAAACATTTAGAAGAGGCGACCTTCCGGGAAATGGCTCTGTCGTGCGACATCGGCGAGCGTGTTAAACGGCGTTTTGGCTACCAGCGCGCGCACAGCCCCAACACAGCAGTCGTGCACATGCGAATGGATTCCGTCACGTTTTTTTCCCCACGTTCGGCTCGTCACAGCAGCGAAGGAGGCACCTTCCAAGCCGTCCCAATGGGTTGATGTCGCCCAGCGACCCGCGCAGCTCAACTCTCGGCTATTGCTGGGATAATTATCCGCATTTTTCCGATTAACCGTGCTTTCTGCCAAAAATGTAAACGGAAACAAAATTATTTTCACAACGAAGGTTTTTGGGTTTGATCGCGTCAGTAGAAATGTGTCGTAACCGTCCACCACCCGACACAGCCGGTAAGGTTTGTCACCTAAAGAAAGCGCCAAATAGTTTACTAGTGCGGTGTGCAGTGTAGTGTATAGTGTAGTGTATAGTGTAGTGAATAGTGCAGTGTATAGTGCAGTGTATAGTGCAGTGTATAGTGCAGTGTATAGTGCAGTGTATAGTGGTGTAGTGTATAGTGGTGTAGTGTAGTCGTGTAGTGTATAGTAGTGTAGTGTATAGTAGTGTAGTATATCGTGTTGTAGTATATCGTGTTGTAGTGTATAGTGGTGTAGTGTATAGTATAGTGTATAGTAGTGTAGTGTATAGTAGTGTATAGTGTATAGTAGTGTATAGTGGTGTAGTGTACAGTGGTGTAGTGTAGTCGTGTAGTGTATAGTAGTGTAGTGTATAGTAGAGTAGTGTATAGTAGTGTATAGTGTAGTGTATAGTGTAGTGTGTAGTGTAGTGTGTAGTGTAGTGTATAGTGTAGTGTATAGTGTAGTGTATAGTGTAGTGTATTAGTGTAGTTCACTACTGCAGCCCACTGGTGTGTTGGAGAGTAAATCCACGACGTTTACAACGCGATCACCGTGACGTTTCGCCGGTAATGACATCAACCAGCATCATCGGGTAATTTGCCAGAACAGTGAAGCAATCCACCTGCTTTTGGTCTTAAATAGTGCAAGATGATGTCATCATCTTCTTGGTTCTTTTGGTAAAATCACGTAGAAGGGAAGTAATAAAATAATAAAAATAAAACATAATAAAAACATTCTCACGACGTTTCGGCCACAACGCAAGCAGCCGTCCTCAGGTGAAGACCAGGTCTGAATGATGCTGTCTCCCCGACAGACCTGGTCTTCACCTGAGGACGGCTGCTTGCGTTGTGGCCGAAACGTCGTGAGAATTATTTTATTATGTTTTATTTTTATTATTTTATTACTTCCCTTCTACATGACTTTACCGAAAGAACCAAGAAGATGAATCACTGCAGTCACGAAAGCTTTAAATCGAAATTTAATTATATTTTATTATGTTTCATTTTTATTATTTTATTATTTCCCTTCTACGTGACTTTACCGAAAGAACCAAGAAGATGAATCCCTGCAGTCACGAAAGAAGCTTTAAATCGAAATCAGGCTGCAGCAGCTTCAAAATGCAGCCGCCGCCAGTGTGTTTCACTGGCACACCACTTTCACCATCGCATCACGAACCTGTGCTCCTGTCCCTTCACCGGCTCCTCGCCCAAACCGGTGCTGATTTTAAGATTCTCTTGCTGGTATACAAGTTGCCAGCATTTTAGCCGCGCAGTTTAAACTGCAGTAAAATTACAATTGTGTTAATACTGGTAGGAACCACCTGGTTCCACCAGCCCACAGGGGATTATTGTGTCCGTCCGTCCGTTGTGCATCCAAAAATGGGAGGGGTGGGGCGGGGTGGAGAGGGGAGGGTGGGGAGGGGCTGGTCACCCCGTGGTGCCCTTATAAAACTCAACGTTTAACCTACTCACGCCGGCTTGTGCCCGCCCTCACAGTCGGGCATATTTGCGGAATACACCACGCCGCCGTTGACCCTGCAGGCCATTGACCAAGCAACCCAACGTTCCTACCAGCTCCCTCCGCAGGAATGTGTTAACGCACAATCGATACATTTACTCGTATTGCAATATATCTGTATTACAATATATATTCTAGATAACCTGCATTACAATATATAGCAATGTAAATACACGTAAAAAAACAGCGCCTTGTATCTCAGGAGAAACTTGCAGGGCGGTACACACACAGGTCACATGACCTACCTTGAAGAGGAGGGCGGAGCCGTAGAACATGTTAAAGAGAGACATCATCAGCAGGAAGGAGAGTCCGGACATCAGAGTTCCTGCACAAAACACATCGCACACAAAGGTAACCACACAAATGTGCGTGTAAATAGATGATAATTTACGCTTGTTAACCCAGGAAAGCCTCACCCAGTCTCAAGAATATTTTCTAAACTATACTTTTATTTTACCTCGTGTAAGGCATTCCACTAAGCTCCTATGTAGCTCTCTTTCACAAGCGACCAGATTATCACAAATGATAGCTCAACGAAGTGGGCTTGTGGATATTTATTGTGGCCAAATATTCTATAAACGCGTGACGTCGATTCTAAATGTGGAGGGGAAAAATCGGAGGACCCGGAGAAAAATATACGCGACAACGGGGAGAACGTGGAAAAACTCCAAATATCCAGGCGTCAGGGTTGGGATAGAACCCACGATCTCCTGTACACCAGGCGAGGTATTTAACATCTCGCCACCGTGATGCCCAAAAAGGTTCCTGCACCACGCCCGGCCACCTTTGTCTCCCTAGTGGCTTTGTGTACACACCGCACCAGGTACTGATTTGAGGCCGAGTCGACACAAGGGACACGCCAATGACCGGTTCAAATATTCGCCGCTGTTATTTGTCGTGAGCGAGAATGAAACCTCTCCGTGCGAGTGTGCGAGGGCAGAGCAGCGACGCCCGCGACAACGAGCGGAGCGCCGGGCGGCTAAAACACAGCAAAAGCTGGCACAGCAGGGGGCACAGGTGGTGCGCATCTGCCAGTCATCTCAGTCAGTGAACCCATGGACATCTGCTGGGTCTGTCCCGTGTCCTCCTGCCAGCGGGCATTCGACACTCTACGTGGCCTTAAAGTGCACAAAGCCTGGCACAAGCGCCGTGGTGATGTCACCCCCATTTAGTGACCAATGGCGGTTGTTGTGAGGACACGCGTGCAAGCACACGCGCACGCGCGCCCTCGCAAAAGAGGCGATGTTCCGTGCGTCTCAACGGGTCTATCGTCCATCTACAGGTTAAACAACGGTCACCAAAACTCTACGCCAGCCTCACCGCCCAGGTAGAGGTAGGAGCGGCGTCGGGCGTAGAGGGCGCTGAGGGTGAAGCAGCCGAAGATGAGGCTGGTGCCCATGAAGGCGGTGGCAATGATGCTGCAAGAGAACACGCGCGCGCACGCATTTAATTATAGACGGGCCCCTAAACATGGTCAGGAAGTAACCGGATTGCTGTAAATTGCAAGAAAAACGGACAACACTTTCGAGCACACAATGTACAGAGGTTATGTTTTTTATAGCTTGATTTGTGTTCATTTTGCATCATTCTCATTGTGTTTTATCCACATTATGACTCCCTCCCATTACCCCGGATTAACTTAAAGTTGACCGTAGTAGGAAGATCAATTTTGAGAAGTCATAAGGGTTGAGTGGAGTAGCTGCCGAGTGGCGATGCTGAAAATTATCGCAAGACGTAAGATCCACGATCACCCCAGCGAAAAATATATCCCGACTGTCGCGACTAATTTCACATTTCATGAATAATTTATTGGCCCGAAAAAATATTTATCAAGTAACAAGAGCACAACAATTAAAGTAAACAATTGTCGAGATGTTTTTCTCTTTCAAAAATGGAAATGTACACAATTGGGAATGACACCGAGAGCCAGGAGGAGGAACACACGGATCAGGGAGCGTGCAAGTTAGCGGAATACTTTTCACGTTCACGCACAGCATATAGATCGCGTAAAAATAAATGTGTCGTTCAACGATGATGTCTTGTCACCTGATGATGCTGGTTGTAATTACTGGCGAAACGTCACACTCTCCAACACACCAGTTGGGTGTTGGAGAGTAAACCCACGACAGCATTTACAATTCCACTAGTGGGTTTACTCTCCAACACACCAGTTGTGTGTTACTGGAATTGTAAATGTTGTAGTGGGTTTACTCTCCAACACACCAGTTGTGTGTTACTGGAATTGTAAATGTTGTAGTGGGTTTAACTCTCCAACACACCAGTTGTGTGTTACTGGAATTGTAAATGTTGTAGTGGGTTTACTCTCCAACACACCAGTTGTGTGTTACTGGAATTGTAAATGTTGTAGTGGGTTTAACTCTCCAACACACCAGTTGTGTGTTACTGGAATTGTAAATGTTGTAGTGGGTTTACTCTCCAACACACAACTGGTGTGTTGGGACGGTGACCGTTGGCCAAGAGTGGCAGACAGGTAATAAGCGCCCGTCTTGAGTGTACGCGCACAGAGATGCGCGGTATGAAATCTGTTCATGTGCAGGCGTCAGGCGGAGAGTGGTGGTGCAGCGGTTAGCGCGCTGCCCTATGAACCCGGCGATCCGATTTCGATTCGCACTCACGACCAAGACCGGCGATGGTTGTCGGAACCGGTCCTGGGCCTCCGCCTAGGTCGCCTCGGTCTCAAAACGAGTACCGGGAGTACGGTGTGGTAAACATCACCACCTGGGAGACAAAAGGGTTGTTGGTGGTGGCCACCCACCCCCTCGTGTGTCTTGCCGGCCTTCACAGGTGCTCACTAACAACACTTGTCCCAAGAAGTTGGTGGAGGCTATACAAGACACATCTTTGTTTCGTTGCCGTTTGTTACTGCATCACACGATCGCAAGATACGGAGGCAACTCTCGGACGCCTTCGCCCAAGAGGTCGAATGACGATGCCTGACGTTGCAAGTGTAGTGTAGTAAGGACGGACTTCTATACTTCTTTATGGCACACACTGTTTAGTATCTTGACACACAGTCCCTATCACACTCAGGGGTATACGGTCCCCTCACCCGTTACCCTCAGAAGGTACAAGCCTCCAGACCTTCGAGGCCGTCTAATCTCCCTGCTCTCCCAGCGTCCTCCGGCTGGACCTAGGGGATCTCTCCCCGACCACTGGTTACTCTGAGCCCGAGCCCTGACAAGGGCTGGAGGGCTTGGTCCAGGGTCCTAGACGTCTTCGGCCGACTTGGGTCTTCGTGTAGCAGAACTCCTTCAGAGCTCTCAGCGCTCTGGCTTTTATACCTGTTCGTGGCCGGGTTGTCCAATCTCCGGCCACCTTGTGGGACCCTCCGATTGGTCCTTCCCAATCTGGGTTTGGATCCTACCTCACCCCATTTGACGCTGACCGTTCGATTGAGCGGGAAAACGTTGTTAACGATCTGCTCTCACAGTTTGCGAACAGCGAGTAGTTAACACCACTACATCAGCATGTACGACGTGTGAACTCCTTTCGCACGCCGTACGTAACACCAGCCTTGCTAACTGGAGGTCCGGGGGTGGGGAGGCATGACAGCCAAACTGAACACTCTGTTGACGGCGATAAGATTCCCGTACGTGGCACTGCGGGTTGGCAGCGTGCTTACTCTTACCTCGGGTTGATTGCGATGACGAAGTCGAGCAGAGGGCCAAGTCCGAGTCCTGCACGGGGGAGGAGGAGGGGGGAGGAGGGGCAACGCAGTCCCATTACACATTGCAGGAACGCAGAGTTAACGGCCGCATAATGCCGGCTAAAGAGTCGACGTACGTTTACGTTGGAGAGTCACAATATCGCCATCGTTAGCCATGGGTAATGCACTGTCCCCCCCCTCCCCTCCCCCAAGCTATTGTCACAAAACGTTCACCACGAAGCACAAATCTACTAACACAATATGCAAGCCGAGAACGTAAAGGCATCCTATCACAGCGGTCACCAATAGACAGGACCGGCAGGCACCCTTTAGCTCAAATGTTAACAGGGAGAGGTTGTTCAACTTTTGACAATCGTGCATTGAAATTAAACGTAAAGGGTGATCGCCATTTATAAACACCCCAATCAAAACAGATACGCTTTGTAGTTCAACTCATTTCTTTAGTGGAGTGGTTAACTTGTGGTGCACGCTGCATTCCCTGAGGGATGTGAGATGCCCTTTCTGGGGGGTGCGAGAGATGTGCAGATTTTCTTAGAAGGTAAATAATTGAAATACAAATTGCGCACGGGTACGTAAGTTACAACTTCTTCTTGGTTCTTTCGGTAAAGTCACGTAGAAGGGAAGTAATAAAATAATAAAAATAAAACTTAATAAAATAATTCCCACGACAGTGTCTCATTCTTCACCTGAAGACGGCTGCTTGCGTTGTAGCCGAAACGTCGTGAGAATTATTTTATTTTATTATGTTTTATTATTTTATTACTTCCCTTCTACGTGACTTTACCGAAAGAACCAAGAAGATGAATCCCTGCAGTCACGAAAGCTTTAAATCGAAAGTTACAACTTACTTAGTTTCATCAAAGCCTACGTAGTTACTAACATTGTAATTGTTTTAACGATTGAGAATCAAACGGGTGCAAGGCTGCAGTAAAAGTTAGGAACCACTGCTTGAGTGGAACCCCAGGTCGGAGACTTCAAGATATAAATGAAACACTTGTCCCCGCCAATGCTGGTGGAAGGGCCTCTACAAGAGAGAGCTCTAAAAGATATTTGGCCTACTCTTCCACGCTGACCAAGACCTCTTGCAAGGGAGGTGGGCAAACCCACAACCCACCCCAAGAGATGGACTTAAACCGGCAACCTCTGGATCGTAAGGGGAGTGTGCCAACGTTAATACCACGGCGGCTTCGGTGTGTGTGAGTGCGCATCTGTGTCTCTCGTTGCGAGTGTATCAGGGGTGGTTTCTCGTGCATGTCTACGTATGCGTGTGTCTACATGCAACTCGATGGGGACATCCATGGACCCACAAGTATGTGGGGGAGTCTATGGATCGCGTTGCAGTGGCCGCGGCAAGACAGCGAGGGCGCGGTACACGGAAGGAAGAACATTCTCGGGCGGGAGATCACCCCACCCCCCTCCCCCTTCGCAAACAGCAGGGGGGGCGCGTTTGGCGTTGAAAAAGTTGATGCAATCGTCGAGCGGTGCAGCGAAACAGGAGAAAGGGCGGTGGGGGGGGGGTTGCGATGTTAATCGCGCAGTCATTGACCGACAAAGCCACGGGGCTGGGGGCGTGCGTGCGTGCGTGCGTACGTGCACGCACGGGGAGGTGGGTGGAGCACATCGGTCACATCGGTCGAACCCCGAGCCGCCAGCCAACACGCCTCGACTCGGGTTACCACCGGCAGTTCACGTTGGAGCACGCACGGCGGCTCTACCTGCAAACGGGTTTTGATTCCTTACCCGTAACCGGCCGCACCAGGGTCGCAAACGGGTACCCGTACCCGGCCGTACCCGTACCCTACCCGTACCCGGCCGGGTACGGGTATCGGGTACCTGATTGCGACCTCTGGGATGAAGCCATGTTGCAGGCGCGGGTGGGTTGATTCTAGGCACTTGAATTGTGAGAAGAGACAAGACGTTGGGAAATGAGTGACAAACGGTTACTCACCAGTGACTCACGGTCTACCCGTACCCGGCCGCACCAGAGTCGCAAACGGCTACCCGTACCCAGCCGGGTACGGGTAGCCGGGTATTGGGTAGGGTACGGGTATCGGGTACCCGGTTGTGACCTCTGGCGTCCGCTCTCGCGATTTTCCACATCGTCGGGGGCAATGTGACCGCAATCTCGCCGTGCTGGTCTGTGTCGGTGCGTGAAGGCACTAAGCGTAGGAGTGCGAGCATAGCACAGTATACATAACAGTGGCTTGCACCGCACTGCGATTTTTTTTACGTTTCTGTAACTCAACAATGAGTTTTTTTCCTTTAAATTAATTAGTCTGATGACGTCACCCTGCTGCTGCTGCTGCTCTATATAAGACCGGGAGCAATCGCAGAGCCTCTCACCATTCTGGCGAATTGCCCGATGATTCTGAATGCAATCACCAGCGAAACGTCGTACTACTAAAAAAAAACTGTAAATGTTGTGGTTTCACGCTTCAACACACCGGTGGGATAAAGCAGTGAACTATTTGTCTTTTGTCAACGTGATACTTTTGGCTGATTGGCCGTGTTGGGCGGTGGAGGGTTACGTCACATTTATGAATAACGCGATCGAACCCAAAAACGTTATGAATAATTAGTCTGAGCGAACATATGTTGCGGGACATTTATTGTTAATTCATATTGTTTACCAAAGTGCACCGTTATCAATGTCTTCTAACGCAGCTGTTTTTTAAATTTCATTTCTATTTGCTTTACTTGTTCCACTTAATATTATTACGCAATTTGCTTTCGTCATTTTCTCACCACCACGGTTAAACAAGGTCAACTCGAACCGCTCTCACGTAGCGACGGTGTAGCTCCACGTCAGCCTAGGCGCGCGTATTGTGGTCACCCCCCCCCCCCCAAAGCAAGCATGAGCCAGGCTCAAACCTGCTGTGCTTCCCGGCTTCTAACAAGCTCGGGCACATTCCACACGATTCTGTCATCACACTGCAACAACTGTATTGTGTGAAATACAGCCTCCTCAGTTTCCACTTGTGGGGATTTCCCCCCCACCCTACCCCAATGCCACATGTGTTGTAAGCCAACTGTTTAACAAGCGACAAGGGGATTTTATTATATTACTCCGGAGGCTGATCAGCCTCCGTGCCTTTCAGCGAGCCACCCGAGTTCTTCTAGAATTGCCGAAATACACACGTATGTGTGCATGTGTAATGAACGTCTTTCGCACCGTACGTGGTCAACCTCGTTCATCGGAGGTGCGGGGAAAAGACAACAAACTATGGGTCTCTGTGTGAGTCTGTGGGTCTCTGTGTGAGTCTGTGGGTCTCTGTGTGAGTCTGTGGGTCTCTGTGTGAGTCTGTGGGTCTCTGTGTGAGTCTGTGGGTCTCTGTGTGAGTCTGTGGGTCTCTGTGTGAGTATGTGGGTCTCTGTGCGAGTCTGTGGGTCTCTGTGCGAGTCTGTGGGTCTCTGTGCGAGTCTGTGGGTCTCTGTGCGAGACTGTGGGTCTCTGTGTGAGTCTGTGGGTCTCTGTGTGAGTCTGTGGGTCTCTGTGTGAGTCTGTGGGTCTCTGTGTGAGTCTGTGGGTCTCTGCGCGAGTCAGTGGGTCTCTGCGTGAGTCAGTGGGTCTCTGCGTGAGTCTGTGCGTCTCTGTGTGAGTCTGTGGGTCTCTGTGTGAGTCTGTGGGTCTCTGTGTGAGTCTGTGGGTCTCTGTGTGAATCTGTGGGTCTCTGTGTGAGTCTGTGGGTCTCTGTGTGAGTCTATGGGTCTCTGTGTGAGTCTGTGGGTCTCTGTGTGAGTCTGTGGGTCTCTGTGTGAGTCTGTGGGTCTCTGTGTGAGTCTGTGGGTCTCTGTGTGAGTCTGTGGGTCTCTGTGTGAGTCTGTGGGTCTCTGTGTGAGTCTATGGTTCTCTGGGTGAGTCTGTGCGTCTCTGTGTGAGTCTGTGGGTCTCTGTGTGAGTCTATGGTTCTCTGTGTGAGTCTATGGTTCTCTGTTTGAGTCTATGGGTCTCTGGGTGAGTCTATGGTTCTCTGTGTGAGTCTATGGTTCTCTGTTTGAGTCTATGGGTCTCTGGGTGAGTCTATGGTTCTCTGGATGAGTGTGGGTCTCTGCGTGAGTCTATGGGTCTCTGGGTGAGTCTATTGTCTGTGTGAGTCTATGGTTCTCTTGTGAGTCTATGGGTCTCTGTGTGAGTCTATGGTTCTCTGGATGAGTGTGGGTCTCTGCGTGAGTCTATGGGTCTCTTGGCGAGTCTATTGTCTGTGTGAGTCTATATACGTATTATATAGAACTTCTTTCACACCATACGTAGCCAACCGCGCTAATCGGAGGTGCGGGGGGAGAAGGACCATCACACGTCAACGGCAGCACCCTTCAAATGATCGCCGTCGGCCTTTAGAATCGATCATTCATCGCCGCCCGCGGTGCCCGCGTTCCCGCTCACCAACGGTGAAGGCAAAGCCGCACAGGATGCCCAGTCGCTTGGCGTCGTTCTGCCCATTGCGAGGCGTAAACATCAGCCACATGAGCAGGCCCATGCTCACCAGGGTCATCAAGAAGTTCCCCTGCAGAGGTCAGTTGCACACAAGTGAACGGGACAAATTAAATTCCTGTACAGTTTTAATTCGTAGCACTTTGTGCCTTCTTTTAGCACCGCCCCCTCCCGATACGTTCCATTCATTGGCTACGACATTCTGATAAGCCCCCCCCCCTCTCCTACCCCCCCAACTTGCCTCACTTGATGCAGCAAATCTGGCTGTGACAGTCCCACCTGATGACGGAGACTTGTGTTGCTTCCGAAACGTCGTGATTTTATTGTTTTATTTTTATTAATTTCATTTTTTACCTACGTGACTTTACCGAAAGAACTAATAGTATGAATCCTTGCAGTCACGAAAGCTTCAAATCTAGAATTAAAGTTTTAATTCTAGCAATTTTTTTTTACCAGAACAAATTATAGCTCAACAAAGCGGCTTATCCTCATGTGGACACTTATAGCGGCCAAACACCGTTAAATGCGTGATGTTGACTCTTAAACGTGAAGGAGAAAAACCTCGAGGACCCGGCGAAAAATCCACGCGACCGCGGGGAGAGACACGCAAACTCCGAATATACAGCAGCAGGCGTCAGGGTCTGGATCGAGCCGACGACCTCCAGCGTACCAGGCGATGGAGTTAACATCTCACATCGCCCCAGTTAATGATTATTATAAGCGTTTGCACTGTGTGCCGAGCCAATTCAATGTAGACACGGTCATGGCACAATTCAATGTCTTCATCGTAAACGGCGACAATTCAATGTATTTTTTAGCTAATAGTACAATGCAATGTCTTCACTGTCAACAACAAGTCATAGCATAATTCAACATCCAGTTAATAATAAAACTCGCTGTACTTCAGAGTAAACAGCAACAGCAGGGTTCAAGGTCTTCACAGTTAACAATAAAACTCGCCGCTGGTAGCACCGATACAACCTCCACATTTAAATAGCAGAATTCAGAATTAGATGAGAGCATGTGTGTGCGGGGGGGGGGGGGGGGAAGGGGGGGTTAGGGGCACCTGATAATTTTGATCATCAACCATTTTTGTATGACATGAGTCACAACCTGCTAATTTTGGCAGAAATATTTTGCGAAAAAAATCCACGGCCGAGGTGCTGGGGATGGGGAAGGGAAAAAATGTAATCGCCTTGCAGTAATGTTGAGGGAATGGATGAATACGGTGGGATTAGTTCCACCCACACACAACCACAACCCAGGCAGAATCACACCTGTGACCTTCCCCAACTCCCCGTGGTCACCCATCATCCATCCACTAATCTCATTTCCATCTTCGTTTACGCCACGCATCGTCACCACCACCTCATTTTACACGCGCATCCCATCCACTACCGTCTCGTTTCATCTCGTCAAACCATCCTGTACCGTAGTTAGTTCACTGTACAGCGCCTCAACCAAATGTACGAGAAGATAAATGACACCGGATGCAGCTTATGGTGGAAAAAAAAAACCCGCCACGTCCGTGCCGAATTTACAACCAACGTCATTTTCCACGACGCCATACTTTTGCATCAACCCGGAAAAAAAGACAAGTTCGCGCATCTTCCGAAACTTCTTGCGATCGAAGCCCCGCTTGCGAGCTTTTCGGGCAAGCCTGGAGCAACGTCCCTCGTTTGCGCGCAAAAAGTAACACAAATTAACGGAGCACGCTCAACGGCGGAGAAATCTCGCGACGGCTTCCGCCACGCAAGGAAATGGTTGGATGTAAAAACATAACTTCGTGCTGCAACAGGTGGTGCTAATTCCTCCAAACGAGATCAACAGGATGACATCGTCAAAAGTTTGGTGGTGAACGACTCTCCCACCGGCATCAGCAGCTACAGCGGCGTCAGTGACATCATGCAGGTCCGGCAACAACCAGAGCACCTCCCCCATCAGATTTGACGACATCACTCGTCCACAAAACACCAAACAATACGACGGTGTGAAATGTTTTCATCCTTTCAAACGACATCAACAGCACGACACGGCAGTGATGCCATTCTTCTATATCACGACATCACGTAACAGGTAACCCCACTCTCCCTGCTGCTGGTGTCCCTACCTGCAGGATGGCCGTGTAGAGGTGGACATAGGCCCCTGCGGACGCCACCAGCATGCAGATGGCCAGGGTGGCGTAGACATTCTTGAGATGTTGGCGTGTGTCAGGCTCCCTGCCAGGGGGTGGGGGAAAGGGGGCAATGAGGGGTCAGAGGCAAGAGAATCAGTGCCATTGACATAGCTGCTGGGCATCCGTGAAAGAAAAGTGCTTCATAGCTCATCGGATTCCTCCAGTATAAATAAATATCCCCATTCCTTTTCTTGGTTCTTTCGGTAAAGTCACGTAGAAGGGAAATAAAACATAATAAAAATAAAACATTATTAAATAAAATATTTTTATTTTATTATTTACCTTCTACGTGACTTTACCGAAAGAACCAAGAAGATGAATCCCTGCAGTCACGAAAGCTTTAAATCGAAATTTAGACAGCATTTACACTAAGTTTTTGCCCCAAGGTTCATCAGAGGTTTTTTTGGGGGTTACATCTCGTAAATATAAATGTGTCGTTCAACCAGTCACCACCCCCGACACAGCCAATTAGTAAAGTTTGTCACGTAAACAAAACGTGGCACTTAGCTACTACTTCAGCGCACCTGCGTGTTGAAGAGTAAACCCACAACATTTACCACTGGATCACATTGAAAGCGGAAACCATACGCGTTAAAATGACTAACCAATGTCTTCAAATTCTATGGCCGTGCCACACACCGATGTCTTATCGGTGAAAGTGGTCCCCGTGAAAATGAATGAAGAACACCGCCACACCATTGGAACATCATTTGCCAGTAAAAAATATAAAAAATATGATATAATTGGTTTTTTACCCTTCTATCTGGCAACAAAACTGACACCTTTTTTACAAGGAGTCATGTTTGCATAGACCACAATACCTGCAGTCATAATGCAAACAAAAAACATAACTCTGATGTGTGCACTGTACTTGAAGTTGATTGGTCCACACCCGAGACAGCTTTCCTTTCTGACAAGTTTTGTTGCCAGATAGAAGGGTAAAAAAACAATTATCATATTTTTTACTGGCAAATGAGGTTCCAATGGTGTAAATGCTTACCCCGAGCTCTCATACCCTGATGGTGCATTGTATTTGAGTTGTGCGCCTTTTGGCGTCATCAGGTCCAACCCATGTGAGACTAGGCTCTAAGGAAAGCTGTCTCGGGTGTGGACCAATCAACTTCAAGGACAGTGCATAGATTATCAGAGTTATGTTTTTTGTTTGCATTATGACTGCAGGTATTGTGGTCTATGCAAACATGACTCCTTGTAAAAAAGGTGTCCGTTTTGTTGCCAGATAGAAGGGTAAAAAATCAATTATCATATTTTTTACTGGCAAATGAGGTTCCAATGGTGTAAATGCTTACCCCGAGCTCTCATACTCTGATGGTGCCTTGTCTTTGAGTTGTGCGTCTTTTAACACCGCCACAGTTGATACTGCCCATAGTGGACACGGTGTCATTTGCCACCCTACGTGGTACCGACCGATTCGCCTGGTTCACAAGCTATCTCCAAGTCCAAGCATGCATCATTGTTCCATTCTTCAATACTCCACATGAGTAAAGAGATTTATTTTTTCCACCGATGTCATAGCAAGCAATAGAGTAAGGTTTCAAGAGTACGAGGGGGCTCAAGAGTAAGCGGATCCGCTCATAAGCGACCGACCCCGATTCATACTTACACTTGTGACTCGTACTTTCGCTACAGGTAAGGGGCAGGAAGCCATCACGCGAACGTGGATTTGAGGGCTTGTAATGGTATCGTCCGTGCAAGGAACAAGTCCAAAACAATATCTAGTGTTTAAATTTCGATTTAAAGCTTTCGTGACTGCAGGGATTCATCTTCTTGGTTCTTTCGGTAAAGTCACGTAGAAGGGAAATAATAAAATAATAAAAATTCAACATAATACAATTCTCACGTTTCGGCCACAACGCAAGCAGCTGTCCTCAGGTGAAGAACAGGGCTGTCGGACAGACAGTTGTGGCCGAAACGTCGTGAGAATTTTATTTGTTTTATTTTTATTATTTTATTATTTCCCTTCTACGTGACTTTACCGAAAGAACCAAGAAGAGAAATATCTAGTGTTCTCTAATTTAGTGTTAATCATATATAGTGTTAATATTAATCTTGTGTTAATTATATATAGTGTTAATCATATATAGTGTCACTACTAATCTTGTGTTAATCATATATAGTGTCACTAATAATTTAGTGTTCTATCGGACCTGGATGCTGCAGATGATTAGTGAATCATTTACTGTACATTATTGTACTTTATGTAATATTTATGTACATTTATATACATGTTAAATACACTCTTACATTGTGTATATACACTCATATAGTATATAGTAGTGTATAGTAGAGTATAGTAGTGTATCTCCATATATATAAAAAGGAAATTTGTGATTATGTGTGTCTGTTCAAAATGTTTAGCGTACTTCCCGACATGCAACAAACTTGAAATTTGCCATGTGGGTACTTTCCAAACTGTACACCACACAAAAATTATAAAAATAGACTTTGGTATTTTTTTGGGGGGGGGGGAGGGGGGAGCTCAATAATTCATATTTTTTTTGCACGGCAAGTGAGCTGTGACGTCACATCTGTCACGTGACCCACACATGTGGAAGCGTCACGCATTGTAGTGTCGTGGTTGGCACGCTTCGCTACAAACCCGGCGACGCGAGTTCGATTCCCGGTCACGGCCACCACCGGTGACAATTCCACGGTGGTCATCCTCTTGCTCACGAATGAGGAACCATGCTGTTTGCATTTCGGCGTTCTCTGGTCTAACGCTGGTTGAGACTAGGCCCTAAAGAAGGCCGTCTTTTGGTGTAGGCCAATCAGTTTCAAGGACAATGCCCATATATTACACTGGTCAACACACTTTTTCTGGCATAAGGTATTCCAACGGTTTTAAGGTAATTTTGGGGTGCTGATTCCAAATCTGGCATCACATCAGGTTTTTGAGATATTAAATATTGCATTTTCAATAAAAACTGCAGAAGAAAAATATTAAATAAATGTGGATATCTACATAAAATGATGTTATAAACACACTATCCTAAAAATACAGCACCATATTTTAACACTAAAGCAGTCACTGACTCGCAACAACTTGCAATCATAAGTGACAGAGTTAATTTCTGGTAAAATCAATGAAAATGGGGTATGCCGATAGCATAAAAATGAGATGTGATAGAGCAAATCTGAGATCAGATTTGGAATCAGCACCCTGAAATTAGTCTAAAACAGCTGCAAAAGTCCAGGCCAGAAAAAAACATTTTTCTTTTGTTGACCAGTGTTATCAGAGCATGTTGGTTTTGCATGTTCATCACAAGTACGTGGTTAATGCAGACATGATTCTTTGCAAAAACAGGTTTCTGTGCGGTGTTTGAACACCCATTCTGTTCTAGATTTGAAGCTTTCGTGACTGCAAGGATTCATATTCTTAGGTTTTCGGTAAAGTCACGTAGGTAAAAAATAATAATAAAATACTAATACAGTGATACCTCGGTTCACGAACGCTTCTGTTCACGAACAACTCGGTTAACGAACAGAAAAGTTCACGAACAGGAGTCGCGGCCATTTTAATGCTATTTCCAGGCTGTCACATGGTCGTGACTTCCTGTAGGAAGATCGTGGAGAGAAGAAGAGACACAGAAAGAAGTACTGTGAGTACTGTGAAGACACTTTCAGTGACTTTTTGCTTTTTGGTGTGCTTTTTAGCACATACAGTACTGTACTACTGTACTGTACAATACTGTACTTACTGTATTGTACAGTTCACCCGTTTGAGTGCTTACTGAAGTCATCTTAAGCAAGGTTAGTGTTCTCTCTTTATACATTACTATACTGTACAGTGCTAATGTGTATTGTAATTTGTTTCATATTTTTGTGCTTCAAAAACCAAAAAAAAAGGTCAGAACGGATTAACCGGATTTACATTGAACCCTGTGGGAAAATGTGCCTCGGTTCACGACCAGAGTCAGTTCACGAATTAAGTTCGTGAACCGAGGTATCACTGTAAATGAAAATAACTAAATTAAATCACGCCGTTTCGGAGGCAACACAAGTCTCTGTCTTATTTTAATTTACTGGTATTTTACTTATTTTTTGCCTACCTGTTTTGTTGCCAGAAAGGGTAAAACCTATTCGTATTTTATCATGAGGAACCCATGCCTGAAATGTCACATATCGTACAATTGTTTCTGTGTTATTTAACGAATGTGGTGAGGTTATTTTGCACTGTGGGTGAGGGGGGGCGGCTCTAATGGAACTATTTAGACAATGTCGCACGCACGCACACTGGCGGCCAGAGCTGTGTTTGCGAAAAGCCTTGATCTTATCACGGCACTGTACCGCAGCAAGACCTCAAGGTCTGAAAAAGGACGTCCAGGGTCCGTCCACAGTACCAACAAAATCAAAACGTTCGAAAGTTGATGGGTGTTTTGTCACATTTAGAAGGACAAATTCCCATTGTCTTTGTGCTTTTTTGTTATTGAACAAGAGCCCTTTACAAAGCACGAGCAACACGAGGCCTGGCGTCCGTACAAATGCCAATTTTTTTGTGTTTTAGAAAACGAGGTCAAAAATGTTTTGAGATGGCATCAATCCAAACTAACCCGACTGGGCTTATTTTGGAGCTTCGATTTAAACAAATCGTGGACGCCCATCATTAAATTACATTTTTGTTGTCATTGCGATCGGCCAATTGGCATCCCTCAGCCGCCAACAGCTGCATTCTGGGTGATGGCCGATTTCGTTATTGGCATAGGATAGAAGATTTAGAAGTCATAGGCATAGTAGTAACTATAAAGTCGAAGTGCTCTCCCGTTCAAATGAGCATTTACGCTTTGCTCATCTCTTGTTTACAGCCCTAAGCCGTAGAATTTGCACATTCCTATGATGGGCGGCAGGTCCATACACAGTCCAACACACTGTTCCTTTTACATACAGAGGTGAACCCATCGAATAAGACTTCTGATGGATGTTAAAGATTGATATCATCACGCTCATTTGCCCAGGAGACAGAGGCTCACCAAGTCTCAGGACTCTTTTCAGGAGGCTCCTGCAACTTTCGCCGTCCATATTCCAATTGGGTAAGGGGGGGTAAACATTTTCAAAGCTGGCAACATTGCACTCCATATTAGTTTTTTTGGGTTAGAGCTCTCAAATATAAATGTGTCGTTAAACCCGGTCAATTAGTAAAAGGTTTGCCTCGTAAACAAAAATTGACAATTAGTTACTACTGGTAACCAATCGTCGGCAATAACAACCAGCTTCAACAGGGCATTTTGCCTGGTTAAGCTGGTTGTAATCACCAGCAAAACATGGTACTCCATTTCTAAATGTTGCGAGTTTACTGTCCAATTCAGCGGTGTGGTGAAGTACTGTAGTAACAAATACTGGTAGGAACCTACTGGTTCGACCAGCCCACAGGGGATTATTGTGTCCGTCCGTCGTGCAGGGAGGGGCTGGGTGGGGAGGGAGGGGCTGAGTGGGGAGGGGAGGGTGGGGAGGGGCTGGGTGGGGAGGGGCTGGTCACCCCGTGGTGCCCTTATAAAACTCAACGTTTAACCTACTCACGCCGGCTTGTGCCCGCCCTCACAGTCGGCCATATTTGCGGAATACACCACGCCGCCGTTGACCCTGGCCATTGACCGAGCAACCCAACGTTCCTACCAGCTCCCTCCGCAGGAATGTGTTTGGCACGTTTTGTTTACCTGAAAAACCTTACGAATTTTCTGTCGGGTGGTGGCGGGTTTGACGACACATTTATATTTATGCGATCTAACCCAAAAAAAAGCATTTCTATGGATAATGGTCGCGAAAACCTACAAATATGCGTTAAGTTGCACTCTTGACACCGGCACTACCTCTGGAAAGTGATGTCGGGTGATCCTGAACATCCACTATATCTCCGAGTCAACCCCTAACCGGTTGCACCCGATTCAAGAGCCGAATGGCTCACAGGGCTATACCTAATAAATGAACTTGAACCGATTGCAAGCCACCACGGTTCCATCTAGACCAAAACCTCCTGGACATCCGTGATTAAAAAAAAGCTTCATAGCTCATCGGATTCCTCCAGTATAAATACACACTCCCCATTCCCATTTCGCACCACATCCAAATATAAAAAAACCTGGCACACTGCATTGTCCATTACATGACATTCCAGCTGCCATGAACTTATTTGCAGAAGTAAACCCTTTCAAACTGAAACTGGCCCCAAAATCGAGCTTCGTGGCAAATGGAGCCACGTTAATGCTGCTTCGTCAGCGTTGGCGGGTTCACCAACTCCCCGAGGGGATGTTTACTGAAAAGGTGAAATCGCTTATTACTTGTACTTAATCGCGGCGTGAATGGGCTCAATGGCTCAGCTTTGCATACAGGGGTGGGGGGGACACTAAACAGAAGTGATAACGGTAGTGCTGTTCAAGTGGTGTCGTTTTTATCCATTAAAAACTTGCCAGGTTGGTCTCAGTGGCAGAGCGGGCGGCTCGCAAATTGTGAATTAATAATCCTGGTGTGGGGTTGACTCAAGCCCATCATATATCTCTGCAGGGTTAGGTTCTATAAAAGGGATTTGCTGTACTGCATTATGGGAGAAGCCAAAAGTGGTTTGAAATGTGAAATTTCCACCACTGGCTTTGGTGGGGTCGTAAAGAGATGCGCACCATCTCAAATGTTCATTTTAGCAGGAAATCACTCTGGCTTGGGTACGGAATCTTTATTTATACTGGAGGAGGAATCCGATGAGCTATTAAGCTCTTTTTCACAAATGTCCAGTAGGGGCAATGGGGTCATGACGTTACAAAAACAATAACAAAACACGATAGGAGTGCAAAGTATAGGAAAGGTGAACAAATCACTTAAAAAATACAAATTAATTATTTGTATCTTACCAGATAAAGCACAGAGGTACTAACTTATTTTTCAGAAGCGACCTGGCCACAAATGATAGCTCAATAAAACGGAAATGTATAGCATCCAAATACCCTAAACACGTGTTGTTGATTCTAAATGTGGAGGGGAAAACCGGAGGACCTGGAGAAAAATACACGCAACCCCGGGGAGAGAGACACGCAAACTCCAAATATACAGCTAGCGTCAGGGTCGGAATCGAACCCAGGACCTCCTGCATGCCAGACAATGTAGATAACGCATCTTCCTAGCCACCGTGGTGAGGGTGGCGAGTGGTGAAGGTGGTGAGGAGTCGAGTGGGAGCTTGACAGCCGGTACAGGTGGCGAAATTGAGGTCGATGAGGGTAGAATGGCAGTGGAAGCAAGGTTTGGTGACATCAAGGTGGTGGGAGGGCGAAAGGTTAAGAATGGTGGGAGGGCGAAAGGTTAAGTATGGTAAGTATGGTATTGTGGTCTATGCAAACATGACTCATTGTAAAAAAAGGTGTCAGCTTTGTTGCCAGATAAAAGGGTAAAAAAACAATTATCATATTTTTTTTTCTTCTGGCAAATGAGGTTCCAATGGTGTAAATGCTTACCCCGAGCTCTCATACTCTGATGGTGCATTGTCTTTGAGTTGTGCGCCTTTTGGCGCCATCTGGTCCAACACCATGTGAGACTAGGCTCTAAGAAAAGCTGTCTCGGGTGTGGACCAATCAACTTCAAGGACAGTGCATACATTATCAGAGTTATGTTTTTTGTTTGCATTATGACTGCAGGTATTGTGGTCTAAGCAAACATGACTCCTTGTAAAAAAAAGGTGTCAGTTTTTTTGCCAGATAAAAGGGGTAAAAAACCAATTATCATATTTTTTTCTTCTGGCAAATGAGGTTCCAATGGTATGGTAAAGGCGCCGAGAGAGGCGAGGTAAAACAAAATGCATTTCAGAGTGTTGAGCTCAAGAGGGATGTGAAAGCTGAGGATTGGTGGTGGGTGGGTTGAAGGAAATAAATGTGGAAGTGAGAGCAGCTGCGGTTGAAACAGACGGGCGAGTTTAAGGAAATCAAGGAGGTACACGGGAGCTGAGTTTCACTTTCCACCGACGAATATCGTTTTCCAGGCTCAATGGTAGATTGGTGTTACCGTAAGTGTTGTACATGACTTCTATGCTACATCCGGGGGCGCCACGAGGCGATATGTCAACTGGTATACAGGAGGTCGTGAACCCGACACCTGCTGTATATTTTGAGTTTGCGTGTCTCTCTCTTCCTGAGTTCGTGTTGATTTTTCTTCGGGTTCTTTCGGTTTTCCACCCCCACCACATTTAGAATCAACAGCACGTGTTGAAGAGTTTTTGGCTGCTTTACATTTCCACATGTTAAGCCAATTCGTTGAGCTATCGCAGGTTATTCAGGTCGCGTCTGAAAAAGAGCTACATTTACACTATGAGGTCTCTTTTACCAGTGGCAAAATATAGTAGTAGGTTTTTACCCTTTTAAACTGGTACAAAACTGACAGCTTTATTCAAGGCATCATGTTTGCAATAACCACAACACAAGTAGTCAAAAAAGCAAACAAAAAGAAGCAACTCTGATAATGATAATAATATGCACTGTCCTTGAAGTTGATTGGTCCACACCCGAGACGGCTTTCTTTAGAGCCTAGTCCCAATTGGTGTTGGACCAGATGACACCAGAAGGTGTGTTGTGGTTATTGCAAACATGATGCCTTGAATAAAGGTGTCAGTTTTGTACCAGTTTAAAAGGGTAAAAACCTACTACTATAAGAGCTACATTATATAGCAGCCCAGTGGGCCTTACCTGGTAAAATAAAAATACATGTAGTATGTTCAAGTTATTTCGCACCGTACGTAGCCAAACATGCTAATCGGAGGTGAAGGGGAAGGACAACAAACTAAAACACACAAAAAGCAGTTCTAAACATTACAAATGCACTATGGGAACCTCATTTGCCAGTAAAAATATAATTGGTTTTTTACCCTTCTATCTGGCAACAAAACTGACACCTTTTTACAAGGAGTCATGTTTGCATAGACCGCAATACCTGCAGTCATAATACAAACAAAAGACATAACTCTGATAATGTATGCACTGTCCTTGAAGTTGATTGGTCTACACCCGAGACAGCTTTCCTTAGAGCCTAGTCTCACATGGGTTGGACCTTTTGGCGTCATCTGGTCCAACCCATGTGAGACTAGGCTCTAAGGAAAGCTGTCTCGGGTGTGGACCAATCAACTTCAAGGACAGTGCATACATTATCAGAGTTATGTCTTTTGTTTGTATTATGACTGCAGGTATTGTGGTCTATGCAAACATGACTCCTTGTAAAAAGGTGTCAGTTTTGTTGCCAGATAGAAGGGTAAAAAAACAATTATCATTACAAATGCAGATAACCGAGTTGAAGGCAGTATTGCAATGTGGCGATTATGGTAAAAGTCGTGAATGAGATAGAAATGTATTATGTGGGTTTGCAAATGTGGTTATCCCAAGGCTATAGAAGGGTGCGTGGCGATGAAGTGGTGGCGATGGTGAGAGATGGTCGTGGTTGGTTGTATGTCGAACTTCTTTCGCACCGTACGTAGCCAAACTGGTGTGCGGATTGCATGCCGTGTCAAGCCATCACGGTTTACCCCGTATTCTTGTACAGGGAAATTTAGTTTTCAGGTCCATACGACGTGTACAACCGTTTAAATACGGGACTTTGTTGGATGAACGTTGATATTTATAAGGGCACGGGGTGATCAATAAGGTCTGAATTGGTCAGTAATAAGGTAGGGCACTGATAAGGGGTTAACAGGTCTGCTACTAAACACTACACTATACACTACTATACACTAAACTACTTTACACTACACTATACACTACACTACTATACACTACACTACTACATACCTGTCAACCCATACGGTTTACTCCGTATTCGTGTACAGTAAAACCTTGGATTGCGAGTAACTTGGCCTGCGAGTGCTTTGCAAGACGAGCAAATTTTTTAAATAAATATTATTTTGATAAACGAGCGAGGTCTTGCAACACGAGTAGTACGTGTATACGCTTTGTCTGCCGAGCGTCACGTGATCACAACTGATATACGAGTGCTTTGATATACGAGTGCTTTGATATACGAGTGCTTTGGATTACAAACACGTTTCCGGAACGAATTATGCTCGCAATCCAAGGTTCCAAGGTTCTACTGTACATGGAAATTGAGTTTTCAGGTCCATGCGGTTTTTACAGCCGTTTCAATTCCTGCAACAAAAATGTTTTTTTTTGCCTATTTACGTTTCTCCCTTGTGATGGGAGTTTGTAGGATGAACGTTGAGATTTGTGAGGGGCTCGGGGTGACCAATTAGGTCGTGAATGGGTCTGTAATAAGGTAGGGCACTGATAAGGGGTTGACAGTTTTGGGATTGCTAATCAGACACTGCACAGCAGAAGTGAAAGATGTGCGAGCGTGGAGGGAGGGGGGTTAAGCGTCTACAATTCCTAATATGCTCAGAAGTCGGTGTGTGAAAGGAGTGTAATGATATGACGACGACGACGATGATGATGTTGATGATGGTTGTGAGGTGTCAATGCCCAACCCCCCCCCAAAAGAAAACGAGGGAAGACAAAGACGGTCCCGGGGAAACGCCTCACAGGCAGCTGAAGTCGAACAGGGTGCGCGCGTTGAAGCGACGATCTCCCAACAAGGTATCCATGGCGTGTTTGTCCTGAGGCAAAACAACAACAACAAACCACCACCATTAAAATCAACAACAACAACAACAAGAGACCTCCATTAGCCACTCGCTGGCAATGGCCGCCGACGGAGGGGCGATCATTGCCCAAACACCGTCTTTTTAAAATATTTTTTTAATAAAAACATAAAAACCTTTCAAACACCGCGCATTAAACAATTTGTACATTTAACGATCGTTTAACGCGACGCTTTGCTCCCTCTGTCAATGCGATTCGGCGTTCTAAATGCGAATCGATAATTTAACAAACGGGCCACAAGGCCTCAAACAGAGCGCGGATGTCGCCTGAACACAGTAGCCCCCCCCCCCCCCCCCATCTATGACGCAATTAACAATCTTCTTTTAAACGAAACGAAACAAAGGCAACATAACGACGCTTTTAATGCGCTCGGGATAGAATGTTGTTCGCTTTATTGTCACCTGTAATTGTTTAAAGCACTTGAATCTTTCCGTCGGATCCACACGATGTTGGGAGAAGACGCACAGAGCTCAACCCGACACGGACTCAGTTTGTGTGGCACGCAGCGAGTGACGTAGGCTGATGAAGCTGGCCCCGCCCCTCGCCACTCGCCCCGCCCATCGCCACGCCCCTTGCTTTGCAAACCACGCCCCCTTCGCCTCAAAACCACGCCCCCTATTTAACCCCGCCTTCTTTATCTCAAGACCCCGCCCCCTCACTCTCAAACCACGCCCCCTTTACAGCAAAACCACGCCCCTCTATTTCAAGACCCCCTCATCCTCCAATCCCGGGCCGCCTCTGACTCCGCCCCTCCTCATCAAACCACGCCCCCTATTTAACCCCGCCCCTTTCATCTTCCAACCCCGCCCCTCTCCATCCCCCATATGCCCCGCCCCTTTCCATCACCCCACAGTCGTGACGTCTCGCGCTGGAATGTTTGGGTCACGTGGTAACGATATTTGACGGTTTGGAGAGGGGGGGGGTGAAGGAGCGGTGGTGCAGCGGTTAGCGCGCTGCTGCGCGACCGATAACCCTTGCGGACCGAGTTCGATTCCCCGCTCGAGGTCACCAAGACCGGTGGCGATTATCTTGGAGCCGGTCCTGGTGGTCTGCCCCTAGGTCGACTCAGCCTCAAATGAGTACCCGGTGGGGTGTGTAGTAAACATCGCCACTGGGGAGACAAAGGCGGCCGGGCGTGGATGCTGGCCACCCACCCCCCCTCGTGTGCCGTGCCAGCCTTCATAGGTGCTCGCTAACAGCACTTGCCCCAGCAGTCCGCTAAGGCTACACGGGGGATCTTTGTCTTTGGAGTGGGCGAGCGCGAGCCCCTCCCCTCAGCCCCCCCACACCCCGCATTAAAGCACGTGACCAAGCAACCAATCAAGGCGCGCCAAACTCGAACAGCGCGCTGACGTCACCACGTCCTACGCGTGACGTCGACGCAACGTTATTTTCAGGTGCACGTGACCAGGCCACGCTGCGCGATGACGTCACAATTAGATTTCCTAGTTTAGAATGGAGGACGGTATTAATGCTGTGCAGATGGAGGAATCTGATGAGGGGTCGGCCATAAATGACGTCACGCGATTTTGAACGATTTTTGACCCCCCCCCGTCGTCACAGACCCCCCCCCTCAAATATGACGTCACAAAGCTCTGCCCCCCCCAATCAAAAAAATTAAACTTGCTTCAAATCGCTTTAAACTATTGACATTGTAGTGCGAATTTAATGTGGCGCTGCACTCTGATGTTGTAGGAGAAAACATTTATTTAAAATGCTGGTTTAAAGCTTTCGTGACCGTAGGAATTCATATTCTTGGTTATTTCGGTAAAGTCACGTAGAAGGGAAATAATAAAAGAAAAAACAATATTGTTTTATATTTTTCATAATAATAAAATTATAATAAATATAAAACAATATTGTTTTATATTTCTAATAATAATAAAATACAAATATATAAAACATTACTGTTTCATATAGTTTAATTATTATTTTATTATTTCCCTTCTATGTGACTTTACCGAAAGAACCAAGAATATTTATTAAAAAGTCTATTTAATTAAGTAGAACGTGTTGTCTATATTTTTTAAAGTTGCGCATTTTGATGTGACGTCACATTTCTCAACCCCCTCGTCACACATCGTCACAAATGTCTGACCCACCCCCCCCCCCTTAGGTGCGTGACGTCATTTATGGACGGCCCCTGAGCTGCAAAGTTTTTCTACACAGATGCCCAGCAGGGCCGAGTCAGACAGTTACCATACATTAACCCGTAAAAACAAAGTTTTTCATTATAAATCCTTTATATGCGTGGCCTCTCGTCCTCTGGCTTGAGATGGCTGCCACCTATGGGTCAGATGATTGTCTACAAGCATTAAGCAATTGGTAATTACATTTTTTTTTTATTCCCTAAACAGTGTAAAATTTTGGGAAAAAAATTTTCACGAAAATTTATTGTCACGCACAACGAGTCTGTGTGCAAAATGTCAGCTCGATTGGATCACGGGAAGTGGGTTAAAAAACGACCAAAAGATTTGCACGGTCGTAAGCAAGCAAGCAAGCACGCAAGCAAGCAAGCAAGCGAGCTTAATATAAAGGATTTAACAACAAACAATACTATAAGCACGGTAGGGGGGCAAAGTCTAGGTCAGGTAAACAAATCGTGAACAAAACAAATAACTTATTTTATTATGTTGATTTAAGATGTTCTCCGTTTATATTTAGTTTGTTGCGGTTGCACCCGACTCAAGAGCCGCATGGCTCACAGGGCAACACCTAATACATGAAACTTGAATGAAATAAATGAAACTTGAAGTGCCCTTCCAAATGAAATTTAAATGAAATAAACGAAACTTGAAGTGACCCCCGCCCGCACGTGGCCGAGATGACGTAGTACCCACGTGTTCGTCGCCAGAGGGCGCGATCACGTGGCGTTGTGGAGACGCACGAAGATTTTGGGGAAAACATTTTGATTTAATTTAAAGCTTTCGTAAACGCAGGGATTCATATTATTGGTTCTGTCGGTAAAGTCACGTAGAAGGGAAATAATAAAATAAAAAAAAAAATCCTCACGACGTTTCGATTGCAACACAAGCAATCATCATCAGGTGTGAAAGCCACGTGACTTTATCGAAAGAACCAAGAATATAAAAGTCGAGCTCCAGTTCAATATTCAGTGTGTAGTAGATTTAAAGCACGTGATGGAGCATTACCACGTGATACAATAAAAATATGAACTGCTCTATATATTCTAATGCAAGAATGATAACTTAAAATATATTAATTGCTTCAAACATGTATTTATTAAAATGTTTTAATTTAAATAGAACAAACAAACATAGAACAAGTGTTAAGTTAAATAAATAAAGTCATAATAATAATAATAAAATAGTAAAACAATACCAATTAGAAAGTAATAGGTCTTTTCAAATCGCAAAAAAATCGCAGCCTTTGCGATTTCCTAATCGCATTGTTTCAATTCTCGACTTGAGTTGAGAATTTGTTGTTGTTGTTGTTGTTAAACCGAATTCGAACTAAAATAATGACATGGCTCTCCTTATTATATTGGTTTCCGACAACCCTGTCTTCGACAAAATATAATCCCAGCAACACGGCGGCAGGACCCTCTTGAAAATGAGTCACACGACGCGGCGTGGCAGGATGAATCACTAAAATGATGACGATAACGATACTCGGAATAATAAGAAGAATCATTGTTAAATTTCGATTTAAAGCTTTCGTGACTGCAGGGATTCATCTTCTTGGTTCTTTCGGTAAAGTCACGTAGAATAGAAATATTAAAATAATAAAAATAAAAGATGATAAAATATTTCTCACGACGTTTCGGCCACAACAACACAAGCAGCCGTTCTCAGGTGAAGAACAGGTCTGTCTCATTCAGACTCTGTCTTTTCCGACAGACCTGTTCTTCAGACAGACCTGTTCTTCACCTGAGGACGGCTGCTTGCGTTGTGGCCGAAACGTCGTGAGAATTATTTTATTGTGTTTTATTTTTATTCTTTTATTATTTCCATTCTACGTGACTTCACCGAAAGAACCAAGAAGATGAATCATTGCTATTCACTGCTGGCTTTGTTCTGTTATCACGGTGTCGATGGTTGCTTCCCAACGTCGTAATTCTGCGCAAGCTGACGGTGCCGCTGATGATGATGGAGGAGACGCGTTAGGTCTTCGATGGAATTCATTCATCGCATGGCCTAGAGCCCGTGACCCCGTGTGTGTTTCATGCAAAATAAAGTCCCCCACCCCACCCACCCCACCACTCCACATGTGGCGGGTGGGGTGGGTTTGGGGTAAAAAGCTCTTGCCAAATAGAGCCACCCTCCCTAACCACTATCACCCCCCCCCCCACCACCACTCACATCATTTAACCCTCGCTTCACCACAAACCCACAATGTCTCGCAGTCATCCACGCATCGGTTGGGTTCAGCGTGTTCGTACTCCCGGGTGCCTCCTCCCGTGTCACCGCTATTCACCGATTTTATTTGACCAGGTAAGGCACCGACTGAGTCATGTAGCTTCCTTGTGTTGTTGTCAGGAACTACCTGGCCGCACAAGATAGCTCAGCAACGTGGCACACGAGGGCACCGCTCAGAAACCGCGTTTATAACGGTGCTCGCGTTCTGCGTTATAACAGGAGCGCGTTTCGCGTTATAACGGGGATGCGTTCCACGTTATAGTGGGGAAGCGTTTTGCGTTATAGCGGGGAAGCGTTTTGCGTTATAACGGGGAAGCGTTTTGCGTTATAACGGGGAAGCGTTCCACGTTATAACGGGGAAGCGTTCCACGTTATAGCGGGGTTGTGTTTTGCGTTATAACGGGGAAGCGTTTTGCGTTATAACGGGGAAGCGTTCCACGTTATAACGGGGAAGCGTTCCACGTTATAGCGGGGTTGTGTTTTGCGTTATAACGGGGGTGCATTCCACGTTATAACGGGGAAGCGTTCCACGTTATAACGGGGAAGCGTTCCACGTTATAGCGGGGTTGTGTTTTGCGTTATAACGGGGGTGCATTCCACGTTATAACGGGGAAGTGTTCCACGTTATAACGGGGAAGCGTTCCACGTTATAACGTGGAAGCGTTCCACGTTATAACGGGGAAGCGTTTTGCGTTATAACGGGGTTGTGTTCCACGTTATAACGGGGAAGCGTTCCACGTTATAACGGGGAAGCGTTCCACGTTATAACGTGGAAGCGTTCCACGTTATAACGGGGTTGTGTTCTGCGTTATAACGGGGAAGCGTTCCACGTTATAACGGGGTTGTGTTCTGCGTTATAACGGGGAAGCGTTCCACGTTATAGCGGGGTTGCGTTCTGCGTTATAATGGGAGCGCATTCCGCTTAGTGCGAAAAGTGTTCCCGAATGTAAAAAAAAAAATCGTTTGATGGCAAAAACGCGTCATCGTGTGAACTCCCTTATCGTGTGAACTCCCTTATCGTGTGAATTCCACGCGTTAATGGAGCACTTGCCGTGTATGTATTGTATATCCAATATTAAAATAACACACAGTATATGTACACACAGTATAAATAGCAGGATTAAATCAATCCGGCTAACTGTTGGCCTGAGCTTCTGGTAGCTGATCGAGGAACACCAGAATCTGTATTCATTACTCGGACGAATCCGATGAGCCATGAAGCTCTTTTTGTTATTTTTCTCAACAGATGTCCGGTGGGATGGATCATCATCAACAGCCAGCCCCTCGGTGCGTTGGCCATCACCAGAGGTCGCAACCGGGTACCCGATACCCGTACCCTACCCGATACCCGGCTACCCGTACCCAGCCGGGTACGGGTACCCGTTTGCGACCCTGGTGCGGCCGGGTACGGGTAGGCCGTGAGTCACTGGTGAGTCACCGTTTGTCACTCATTTCCCAACGTCTTGTCTCTTCTCACAATTCAAGTTCCTAGAATCAACCCACCCGCGCCTGCAACATGGCTTCATCCCAGAGGTCGCAATCAGGTACCCGGCCGGGTACGGGTAGAGTACGGGTACGGCCGGGTACGGGTACCCATTTGCGACCCTGATGCGGCCGGGTACGGGTAAGGAATCAAAACCCGTTTGCGACCTCTGGCCATCGCTGCACCGCGCGAGACATCGTTCCACTTACAGCTTGAGGAACTTCCGCGGATTTCTAAAACCCCCACCCCCCCAGGCTTGATAGGCATTGCCTGGGGCGTCCTTGGCAGATACAAGTTGAAATGAAATCATTTTGCCCTTCAATGGAGGAGTACCAACCTTAACCCCTACAGAGCACTGGGCCGTGCAAACGGTGGGGGTTATGGGGGGGTGGTGGAGGGGGAGGGGAGGGGGTGGGGGAGGGGAGGGGTGGGGGGATGGTGATGGGTTTGGCAGGATGACTGAATTGTCCGCTTTGGCAGACTCACACCGTGAGCACGCTCGTTCCACATTCCAAATATGAGCGACCGATCCCATTGAAGGCATCATCGTCGTCGTTGTCGTCGTCATCTTGAGCCAGGGTCAATTCACTGCTGGATGAATGCCTATCCAAGGCACCCCCATCATCATCACCATCATCAGCAGCCAGGGTCAATCGATTGCTGGATGGAGGCCTACCCAAGCCGGGGAGTTTACCATTGAGTAGGAATAATTGTGTGATTGTGGAATGGGGTTTGTCTTGCTACTCAATCGCTATGACTACGAGTAGTAGTCTAACTATCCGTGCGCCGATAAAAAAAAAAACGGTCATCAGAAAATATTTGAAAAAAGTAAATTCTCATCGACCTCACGATGCGAACAAATTCAGTCTCCACCTCTTATCATCCGCTCTGTGTCTCTTCATGAAGAAGGGCCATTGCCCGAAACGTCGCCGATTATATATACACATTGCTTGTAAGGTCACAGTGTTGTCACTGCTAACGCAGCAGCATCGCCGACTGCTTTCCGTATGTTTGTGTTTGACGCAAGAGGGCAGCACGTTTCCGATAGAACATGTGTCTCATTGATTTCCCACTTCACCCATTCACTCACCCACTCACTAACCCACCCACTCAATCACTCGCCCACTGACTCACCCACTCAACCACTCGCCCACTAACTCACCCATCCGTTCACTCACCCACTCACCAACTCATTCACCCACCCACCCAATCACTCACCCACCCACCCATTCACTCACCCACTCACCAACTCACGAACCCACCCACTCAATCACTCACCCACGAACCCACCAACTCATTCACTCACCCACTAACCCACCCACTCAATCACTCACCCATTCACTCACCCACTCACCAACGCACTAACCCACCAACTCAATCACTCGCTCAATAACTCACCCATCCATTCACTCACCCAATCACCAACTCATTCACCCACCCACCCAATCACTCACCCACTCACCCATTCACTCACCCACTCACCAACTCACTCACCCACCCACTCAATCACCTACCCACTAACCCATCCACTCAATCACTCACCCACGAACCCACCAACTCATTCACTCACCCACTAACCCACCCACTCAATCACTCACCCATTCACTCACCCACTCACCAACGCACTAACCCACCAACTCAATCACTCGCCCAATAACTCACCCATCCATTCACTCACCCACTCACCAACTCATTCACCCACCCACCCAATCACTCACCCACCCACTCATTTACTCACCCACTAACCCACCCACTCAATCACTCACCCATTCACTCACCCACTCACCAACGCACTAACCCACCAACTCAATCACTCGCCCAATAACTCACCCATCCATTCACTCACCCACTCACCAACTCATTCACCCACCCACCCAATCACTCACCCACCCACTCATTTACTCACCCACTAACCCACCCACTCAATCACTCGCCCATTCACTCACCCACTCACCAACTTACTAACCCACCCACTCAATCACTCGCCCACTAACTTACCCGTCCATTCACTCACCCACTCACCAACTCATTCACCCACCCACCCCCAATCACTCACCCACGAACCCACCCACTCATTCACTCACCCACTAACTCACCCATCCATTCACTGCAGTCACTCACGCACAGAAACTCCACTCACAACTGTAGAGCAGGGGCGCCGCAGTGGTGAGATGTTAACTACCTCGCCTGGTATACAGGAGGTCGTAGGTTCGATACCGACCCTGACGCCTGCTGCTGTGTATTTGAAATTTGCGTGTCTCTCCCTATGAGTCTCGCTCTGTCTCGCTCTGTGTCACTCTCTTTCTCTCTGTGTCTGTGTGTTCATGTGTGTGTCTATCTCTCTCCCCGTGTCTCTCTCCCTGTGTGATTGTGTGTCTCTCTCCTTGCGTGTCTCTCTCCCTGCGTGTGTTCGTGTGTGTGTGTGTGTCTCTCTCTGTCTCTCTCTGTCTATCCTGTGTGTGTGTCTGTGTGTCTTTCTCCCTGTGTGTGTCTCTCTTCCTGTGTCTCCCTCTGTGTCTATATGTGTCTCTCTCTCTGTCTATCCTGTGTGTGTGTATCTCTCCCTGTGTGTGTCTGTGTGTTCGTGGGGGAGCGGTAGTGTAGCGGATAGCGCACTGTGCTACGAACCTGGCGACCCGGGTTCGATTCCCGCTCACGGCCAACACCAGTCACGATTATCTGAACCGGTCCTGGGCCTCCCCTAGGTCGATTCAGCCTCAAATGAGTACTTGATGCGGTGTGTAAACATCGCCGCTAGGGAGACAAAGGCGGCCGGGCGTGGTGCTGGCCACCCACCCCCTCGTGTACCGTTCCGTCCTTCATAGGTGCTTGCTAACAGCACTTGCCCCTATAGCCTGTTAAGGCTATACGGGGGATCTTTGTGTCTCTCTTTCCCTGTGCGTCTCTCTCTGTGTGTGTCTCTTTCTCTTGATTGGCCATCGAACAATAGACGCGCGCTCTCAGATGCTCTTCTGGGGCCGTCTGGAACGCTCTTCCATCCGATATTCGGACGTCGTGATTGAAACACTAATTTCTTTAGGAGTGCCCTTTGAGTTACTCGTCGGTTCTTTAGCATTTTGAGTGTTCGGCACAAAGAAGTTAAACAACTTGCGCAGAGTACAGACATCACTTTCTCTCTCTCTCTCGCTCACTCCCCCGTGTCTCTGCGTCTCACCCCTTCGCGCCCGTCAGTTGCGTTAATGAACCCTCGAGGCTAATTAATGGATCCCATTAATTAGGGGGGGGGGGGAGGGGTAAATGAGAGGCCGTGATTGACAGCCAGATGAGTTGGGGCGAACGGTCAATTAATTAGAGGGGGAATAGCCCCTCCCCCCGCCTGCCCCCCCCGCCTGCCCCCCGTCCCCCCCACCCCTCACCCTCCACCGCTCCCCCCTGCCTTCCCCCCCACCCCTCACCCCTCCCCCCACCCCTCCCCACCCGCCTGCCCCCCTTCCCCCCCACCCCTCACCCCTCCCCCCCCACCCCTCACCCCTCCCCCCCCACCCCTCCCCCCCTGCCTTCCTCCCCACCCCTCCACCCCCCACCTGTCCCTCGTCCTCCCCACCCCTCACCCTCCCCTCCCCCCGTCATTCCCCCCCACCCCCCACCTGCGCCCCCTCCCCCCACCCCTCCCTCCACCCCCCGCTTGCCCCTCCCCCCCACCCCTCCCCCCCCGCCTGCCCCCCCCTTCCCCCCCACCCCTCCCCCGCCTGCCCCCCCCTTCCCCCCACCCCTCCCCCCCCTCCCCGCCACCCCTCCCCGCCCTCAATCACAGAGCTTGGGGGAAGGCAGAAGCCACACACGTGTACAGAGTCAAAGATGCCCAGGGAAGCTCACGCAGACTGCAGGGGCAAGTGCTGTTCGCGAGTAGCAGCGCCACCTATGAAGGCCGGCACGGCACACGAGGGGGAGGGGGTGGCCAGCGACCACGCCCGGCCGCCTTTGTCTCCCCACTGGCGATATTTACTACACACCGCACCGGGTACTCGTTTGAGGCCCAGTCGACCTAGGGGAGGCCCAGAACCGGTTCAGATGAACGTCACCGGTGGTGTTGGCCGTGAGCGGGGAACGAACTCGGGTCGCCGGGTTCGTAGCGCAGCGTAGCGCTAACCGCTGCGCCACCGCTCCCCACGTAACTTCGACAAGGCAGCAGACAGACACGTGTACAAAGTCAAAGATGCCCAGGGTAGCTCACGCAGACTGGTTGGGGCAAGTGCTGCTGCATGTCACACTCGCTAACGCACGCACCCAACTCACTCGCCATACATCACTGACTTGTTCACTCACCCGCTCGCTCACTCACCTAATCACCCACTTTGTCAAAACGATCGCTCGTTTTACCCACTCGGTCAAGACATTAAGTCGCTCACCTACCAACGCATCCACGCGCCCGCCCGCCCACTCCGAAACCATCGGCTCACTCGCCAACTCACTCATTCGACCACTCACCCACTCACTCACCTACTCGTTCACCCACTCACTCACTCCCTCGCTCACCCACGCACGCACCCACTCACCCACTCACTCACCTACTCGTCTACCCACTCACTCGCTCGCCCACGCACCCACCCACTCACTCACCTGCTCGTCCACCCACTCACTCACTCGCTCGCCCACGCACCCACCCACTCACTCACCTGCTCGTTCACCCACCCACTCACTCACTCACCCACGCACCCACCCACTCACTCACCTGCTCGTTCACCCACCCACTCACTCACTCGCTCGCCCACGCACCCACCCACTCACTCACCTGCTCGTTCACCCACCCACTCACTCACTCGCCCACGCACCCATCCACTCACTCACCTACTCGTTCACTCACTCACTCCCTCGCCCATGCACCCACCCACTCACTCACCTACTCGTTCACTGACTCACTCACTCCCTCGCTCGCCCACGCACCCACCCACGCACTCACCTGCTCGTTCACCCACTCACTCACTCGCTCGCCCACGCACCCACCCACTCACTCACCTACTCGTTCACTGACTCACTCACTCCCTCGCTCGCCCACGCACCCACCCACGCACTCACCTGCTCGTTCACCCACTCACTCTCTCACTCACTCCCCCACCCACCTACTAAAAACACTCTCTATCAAACACTCGCTCACCCACCCGCTCTCTCCTCTACTCACACACATGTCGGTGATGTGCACGTCTTCTTCGAACGCTGGGGAGCCGGACAAGCCCCTCTCTGTACCAGCGTGGACGGCACCCTCGTGGTGTTCACCTTCTGAAGCGCTCGCTCGTCACCGTGGCGTGTGCGATGACCACCACCACAACCACCACCATCACCACAACCACCACCACCACCATAACCACCACCACAACCACCACCACCACAACCACGTGACTTTTCTTTCGTGTTGTGCGCGGTGCTTTTAGCGCCACGGCGCGTGGATTTGTAGCGTTTATTTGTGTTGCTGGTGACTTTGTGCGTTTCATATCGAAATCGCCTCCAGTGCTGTTGCTGCTGGCGGCAATAAAAGTTGTTTAAAAGTCACAAGTCTCCTCGACTCATTCTCACACCGAGTCACGCTTCTCAAGGTAGTTAACATCTCCTAGCCACCGTGATGATGATGAGAGAGAGAGAGACACGCAAACTCCAAATATACAGCAGCAGGCGTCAGGGTCGGGATCGAACCCACGACCTCCTGTGTACCAGGCAATGTAGTTAACATCTCATAGCCACCGTGATGATGATGAGAGAGAGAGAGAGACACGCAAACTCCAAATATACAGCAGCAGGCGTCAGGGTCGGGATCGAACCCACGACCTCCTGCACACCAGGCGAGGTAGTTAATGTCTCGCGGCTCAGCAGGGTCTGTGGACCTCGCCTTCCCCGGAGTGAATTGCGTGTAACAAGGTGACACTTTCCGCGTGTAACAAGGTGACACTTTCCGTGTGTAACAAGGTGACGTGACACTTTCCGTGTGTAACAAGGTGACACTTTCCGTGTGTAACAAGGTGACACTTTCCGCGTGTAACAAGGTGACACTTTCCGCGTGTAACAAGGTGACACTTTCCGTGTGTAACAAGGTGACACTTTCCGCGTGTAACAAGGTGACACTTTTCGTGTGTAACAAGGTGACACTTTCTGCGTGTAACAAGGTGACACTTTCCGTGTGTAACAAGGTGACACTTTCCGCGTGTAACAAGGTGACACTTTCCGCGTGTAACAAGGTGACACTTTCCGTGTGTAACAAGGTGACACTTTCCGTGTGTAACAAGGTGACACTTTCCGTGTGTAACAAGGTGAAACTTTTCGTGTGTAACAAGGTGACACTTTCCGCGTGTAACAAGGTGACACTTTCCGTGTGTAACAAGGTGACACTTTTCGTGTGTAACAAGGTGACACTTTCCACGTGTAACAAGGTGACACTTTCCGTGTGTAACAAGGTGACACTTTCCGCGTGTAACAAGGTGACACTTTTCGTGTGTAACAAGGTGACACTTTCCGCGTGTAACAAGGTGACACTTTCCGTGTGTAACAAGGTGACACTTTCCACGTGTAACAAGGTGACACTTTCCGTGTGTAACAAGGTGACACTTTCCGTGTGTAACAAGGTGACACTTTCCATGTGTAACAAGGTGACACTTTTCGTGTGTAACAAGGTGACACTTTCCGCGTGTAACAAGGTGACACTTTCCGCGTGTAACAAGGTGACACTTTCCGTGTGTAACAAGGTGACACTTTCCGTGTGTAACAAGGTGACACTTTCCGTGTGTAACAAGGTGACACTTTCCGTGTGTAACAAGGTGACACTTTCTGCGTGTAACAATGTGACACTTTCCGTGTGTAACAAGGTGACACTTTCCGTGTGTAACAAGGTGACACTTTCCGCGTGAAACAAGGTGACACTTTCCGTGTGTAACAAGGTGACACTTTCCGTGTGTAACAAGGTGACACTTTCCGTGTGTAACAAGGTGACACTTTCCGTGTGTAACAAGGTGACACTTTCCACGTGTAACAAGGTGACACTTTCCGTGTGTAACAAGGTGACACTTTCCGCGTGTAACAAGGTGACACTTTCCGTGTGTAACAAGGTGACACTTTCCGTGTGTAACAAGGTGACACTTTCCGTGTGTAACAAGGTGACACTTTCCGCGTGTAACAAGGTGACACTTTCCGCGTGTAACAAGGTGACACTTTCCGTGTGTAACAAGGTGACACTTTCCGCGTGTAACAAGGTGACACTTTCCGCGTGTAACAAGGTGACACTTTCCGTGTGTAACAAGGTGACACTTTCCGTGTGTAACAAGGTGACACTTTTCGTGTGTAACAAGGTGACACTTTCCGCGTGTAACAAGGTGACACTTTCCGCGTGTAACAAGGTGACACTTTCCGTGTGTAACAAGGTGACACTTTCCGTGTGTAACAAGGTGACACTTTCCGCGTGTAACAAGGTGACACTTTCCGCGTGTAACAAGGTGACACTTTCCGTGTGTAACAAGGTGACACTTTCCGTGTGTAACAAGGTGACACTTTCCGTGTGTAACAAGGTGACACTTTCCGTGTGTAACAAGGTGACACTTTCCGCGTGTAACAAGGTGACACTTTCCGCGTGTAACAAGGTGACACTTTTCGTGTGTAACAAGGTGACACTTTCCGCGTGTAACAAGGTGACACTTTCCGTGTGTAACAAGGTGACACTTTTCGTGTGTAACAAGGTGACACTTTCCGCGTGTAACAAGGTGACACTTTCCGCGTGTAACAAGGTGACACTTTCCGTGTGTAACAAGGTGACACTTTCCGTGTGTAACAAGGTGACACTTTCCGTGTGTAACAAGGTGACACTTTCCGTGTGTAACAAGGTGACACTTTCCGTGTGTAACAAGGTGACACTTTCCGCGTGTAACAAGGTGACACTTTCCGCGTGTAACAAGGTGACACTTTCCGCGTGTAACAAGGTGACACTTTCCGTGTGTAACAAGGTGACACTTTCCGCGTGTAACAAGGTGACACTTTCCGCGTGTAACAAGGTGACACTTTCCGCGTGTAACAAGGTGACACTTTCCGCGTGTAACAAGGTGACACTTTCCGTGTGTAACAAGGTGACACTTTCCGTGTGTAACAAGGTGACACTTTCCGCGTGTAACAAGGTGACACTTTCCGCGTGTAACAAGGTGACACTTTTCGTGTGTAACAAGGTGACACTTTCCGCGTGTAACAAGGTGACACTTTCCGTGTGTAACAAGGTGACACTTTTCGTGTGTAACAAGGTGACACTTTCCGCGTGTAACAAGGTGACACTTTCCGTGTGTAACAAGGTGACACTTTCCGTGTGTAACAAGGTGACACTTTCCGCGTGTAACAAGGTGACACTTTCCGTGTGTAACAAGGTGACACTTTCCGTGTGTAACAAGGTGACACTTTCCGCGTGTAACAAGGTGACACTTTCCGCGTGTAACAAGGTGACACTTTCCGTGTGTAACAAGGTGACACTTTTCGTGTGTAACAAGGTGACACTTTCCGTGTGTAACAAGGTGACACTTTCCGCGTGAAACAAGGTGACACTTTCCGCGTGTAACAAGGTGACACTTTCCGCGTGTAACAAGGTGACACTTTCCGCGTGTAAGAAAGCGACGCTTTCCGGCACTCCGCTCGGCTCAGAGTCGGTGCCTCCAACCGATCCGTCTCATCCTGCCCCTTGACCCACAAATGCCGGTGCGGTCTCAATTCCTGTCGCATTAATTATCCTAATTTATCTCTCGCTCGGCGCATGAAAAAAATTATTATTATTTAAAGAAGTCGTGGGGGGTGGAGGGGAGGGGCTGCTCTCCCCCCACCACCCTCCACACTCCCCCACCATCATTATCATCATCCCACCTCCTCTTCAACAGAAGCAGCAGCGGTGGCAGAAAAAGGTGTTCGTAAAACACGCGGCGTGTGGATGCGTGCGATAAAATTGCTGCCTCCTTAATTTCTCAAAGCGGCTTCATTAAGGGGGTTCAATTAGTGCGATTCCTCCTCCACCACCACCACCACCACCCCACCCCACCCTCTCAAAGTCACGGAAATCAAATTAACCTTGGCGTGCCGGGTAAGTAAAAGGGACACGGAAGAGAGAGAGAGGAAAAGAAAGGCCGGAGAAGTTTCCTCGTTTAATTCTGGGGATGGATGGGGAGCCGAGTGGATGCGTGGTTTGTGTGTGTGGGGGGAGCGGTGGTGCAGCGGTTAGCGCTACGAACCCCGGCCACCCGAGTTCGATTCCCGCTCACGGCCACCAACACCGGTGACGATTATCTGAACTGATCCTGGCCCCCCCCTAAGTCGACTCGGCCTCAAATGAGTACCTGGTGCGGTGTGTAGTAAACATCGCCACTGGGGGAGACAAAGGCGGCCGGGCGTGGGTGCTGGCCACCCACTCCCTCGTTTGCCGTGCCGGTCTTCATAGGCGCTCGCTAACAGCACTTGCCCCTACTGTCTGTCTAAGTCTTCTTGGTTCTTTCGGTAAAGTCACGTAGAAGGGAAGTAATAAAATAATAAAAATGAAACATAATACAATTTTATTATGCTTTTTTTTATTATGTTTTAGTTTTATTATTTTATTACTTCCCTTCTACGTGACTTTACCGAAAGAACCAAGAAGATGAATCCCTGCAGTCACGAAAGCTTTAAATCGAAATTTAAAATCTGTCTAAGGTTCAGCAGTTTTTTCTTGCTGTGGTTGTGCCACTCTGATGACGATTTGCTTGTTTTGCGATCGAAACGTCGTGATGTATTATTTTTCTACCCACGTGACTTTACCGAAAGAACCAACGAGTATGGAGTCTGTTAAGGCTTTATGGGGGATCATTTTCTTTATTTTAGCGACACAGAAAAAGGTGCCCCGTATAGCCTGTAACAGACCCTTGGGGTCAAGTGCTGTTCGTGAGTAGCACCACCTATGAAGGCCGACACGGCACATGAAACTGCGGGTCTCTGTGTGAGTCTGTGGGTCTCTGTGTGAGTCTGTTGGTCTCTGTGTGAGTGTGCGGGTCTCTGTGTGAGTCTGTGGGTCTCTGTGTGAGTCTGTGGGTCTCTGTGTGAGTCTATGGGTCTCTGTGTGAATGTGGGTCTCTGTGTGAGTCTGTAGGTCTCTGTGTGAGTGTGCGGGTCTCTGTGTGAGTCTGTGGGTCTCTGTGTGAGTCTATGGGTCTCTGTGTGAATGTGGGTCTCTGTGTGAGTCTGTTGGTCTCTGTGTGAGTGTGCGGGTCTCTGTGTGAGTCTGTGGGTCTCTGTGTGAGTCTATGGGTCTCTGTGTGAGTCTGTAGGTCTCTGTGTGAGTGTGGGTCTCTGTGTGAGACTGTGGGTCTCTGTGTGAGTCTGTGGGTCTCTGTGTGAGTCTATGGGTCTTTGTGTGAGTCTGTGACTCTCTGTGTGAGTCTGTGGGTCTCTGTGTGAGTCTGTGGGTCTCTGTGTGAGTCTGTGGGTCTCTGTGTATGTGGGTCTCTGTGTGAGTCTATGGGTCTCTGTGTGAGTCTGCGGGTCTCTGTGTGAGTGTGGTCTCTGTGTGAGTCTATGGGTCTCTGTGTGAGTCTATGGGTCTTTGTGTGAGTCTGCGGGTCTCTGTGTGAGTGTGGGTCTTTGTGTGAGTCTGTGGGTCCCTGTGTGAGTCTATGGGTCTCGGTGTGGGCCTATGGGTCTCTGCGTGAGTCTATGGGTCTCTGTGTGAATGTGGGTCTCTGTGTGAGTCTATGGGTCTCTGAGTGAGTGTGGGTCTCTGTGTGAGTCTGTGGGTCTCTGTGTGAGTCTATGGGTCTCTGTGTGAGTCTATGGGTCTCTGTGCGAGTCTGTGGGTCTCTGTGTGAGTCTATGGGTCTCTGTGTGAGTCTATGGGTCTCTGTGCGAGTCTGTGGGTCTCTGTGCGAGTCTGTGTAGCGAGGACGCCTTCTCGATGTGACCATTGGCTACGCAGCACAACACGCACAGTCCTCGTCCAAGTCGAGACACAACTGAGCTCAACGCAGCTCCCAGCAAACACAAACCCACGTGGAGAGCAAAAACCGCAAAAAGCGAGTTGACGATTTCGATTTAAAGCTTTCGTGACTGCAGGGATTCATCTTCTTGGTTCTTTCGGTAAAGTCACGTAGAAAGGAAGTAATAAGTTACGTGCAATCCCTGCAGTCACGAACGCTTTAAATCGAAATTTAACCGCCTCTACGGGGAGGGATTCCACATAATGTATTACTTCCCTTCTACGTGACTTTACCGAAAGAACCAAAAAGATGAGTTGACGATTGTTCACAATTTGTCGACCCCCCCCCTCCCCCTCCTCCTCCAAACACCCCCTCATCCCTGCAGCAAACGCAACCCCACAACTCGCCCCGAGGGCAATTAGCTCTCGCCTAACTTAATTCTCTGCCCTAATTAATCTCTCAATTAAGTTATCCTGCCAGAGCCCAACCTCGGCTCGAAGCCCTGTGGGCAGGTCAAGGCGGCACACTAATGATGCCATTAAAGGGTCTCCCCTCCCCTCCCCCTCACCCCCCCCCCCCGCTCCATGTCGGGTCCCAATGCTGCCGTTTGTTGGCGGAAGGCAGAACGTTCCAGACGGCCGCAGGAGCGCGCGAGCGTCGTCTTTGTCACGTGGCTGAGCAAAAGACGCCGCTGCTGCCGCTGCTGTTGCGAGGATGAAGGGGTGGGGTGATGGTGGGGGGGGGGTGGTGGGGGTGGTGGTGAGGTTTGGTGGTGGTGGGGGGGTGGTGGGGGTGGTGGTGGGGGAGGTGATGGGGTTTGGTGGTGGGGGGGTGGTGGGGTTTGGTGGGGGTGGTGTGGTGGTGGGGGGGGGTGGTGGTGGGGTGGTGGGGGGGTGGTGGGTAGTGGGGGAGGTGGTGAGGGAGGTGGTGGGGTGGTGGTGGGGGAGGTGGTGGGGGGGTGGTGGGGGGTGGTGGGGGAAGTGGTGGGGGTGGTGGGGGTGGTGGTGGGGGGGTGGTCGGGGTGGATGGTGGTGGGGGGGGGGTGGTGGGGGTGGTGATGGTGGTGGGGGGGTGGTGGTGGGGGGGTGGTGGGGTTTGATGGTGGGGGGGTGGTGAGGAGGTGGTGGGGGTGGTGGGGTTTGGTGGTGGGGGAGGTGCTGGGAGTGGTGGTGGGGGGGGGGGGGTGGTGGAGTTTGGTGGTGGGGGTGTCGTGGGGGGGTGGTTGTGGTGGTGGGGGTGGTGGATGGTGGTGGTGGTAGTAGTGGGGTGGCTGGTGGAGTGGGTGGTAGGGGGGGGGAGGCGGTGGAGTTTGGTGGTGGGGGTGTTGTGGGGGGGGTGGTGGTGGGGGAGGTGGTGGTGGTGGGTGGTGGGTGGTGGTAGTAGTGGGGTGGCTGGTGGGGTGGGTGGTGGGGGGGGTTGTGGGTCAGCACCGGGATCAGGGTCAATGTTGGAGGGTCAGGGTCACGGTTTGACTTTCTTGACTCAGTTTCAGAGGCGCAGGCCCAGTGCAGGATGAAGCTGAGTGCGGGGCCTGTAGGTTATGATGTTATAAAGGGGCCCTAAACAAATAAATAAACACACAAATATTAAAACACAAATTTTTTATTTGCAGAGTAAAGTCATTGCATTTTTTATTCGCTATACAGCCAAATACGACAAATCGCTAACCTTAAACACCCAGTCGTTCATAAAAGTTGAAGGCGGTATAGTACTATAGTGATATAGCAAGTGCAGAATCACTGAACCGTAATTGATAGCTTGAAAGCATTCAGCGCGGGGCTCTTGAAAGTGCGGAGTCCGTGGCTTCTACATATATAGTAGTAGCTACTACTACATATATACATAAGTAGTAGTAGCTACTACTACTTATGTAGTAGTAGCTATGGGTCTCTGTATGAGTCTAACACATGTAGTAGCTACTACATATGTAGCTACTACTACATATGTAGTAGCTACTACATATGTAGTAGTAGCTACTACACATGTAGTAGCTACTAATACATGTAGTAGTAGCTACTACATGTGTAGTAGCTACTACTACATGCAGTAGCTACTACACGTGTAGTAGTAGCTACTACACGTGTAGTAGTAGCTACTACACGTGTAGTAGTAGCTACTACTACACAAGTAGTAGCTACTACACGTGTAGTAGCTACTACATATGTAGCTACTACACGTGTAGTAGATACGATAGTAGCTACATATGTAGTAGTAGCTACTACACGTGTAGTAGCTACTACATATGTACTACATGTGTAGTAGTAGCTACTACACATGTAGTAGTAGCTACTACTACACAAGTAGTAGCTACTACACGTGTAGTAGCTAGCTACTACTTATGCAGCTACTACACGTGTAGTAGCTACTACTACATATGTAGCTACTCTTGCGACTGCGATAATCCGGCATGGCGTGGGCCACTCTCTGCGTCGACAAGACATCGGTCGGCGTGGGCTGGACGACGGGCCTCCCACGCCGTCTGAAGCCGCTGCGGGGTTTGTGACATCGGCATCAGCAGCATCAGCATCATCAGCAGCATCAGCAGCATCAGCATCAGCAACATCATCATCAGCAGCATCAGCAGCAGCATCAGCAGCAGCAGCATCAGCAGCAGCAGCATCATCAGCAGCAGCAGCATCAGCAGCAGCATCAGCAGCAGCAGCATCAGCAGCAGCATCAGCAGCAGCAGCATCAGCAGCAGCATCATCAGCAGCAGCATCAGCAGCAGCATCAGCATCAGCAGCATCAGCACGACGAGGATGGGGGTGGTGTTGTCACTATTTGGGCTCTGGGGGAGAGGTCGCAAACGGGTTTTGATTCCTTACCCGTACCCGTACCCGGCCGCACCAGGGTCGCAATCGGGTACCTGTATCCGTACCCTACCCGATACCTGGCTACCCGTACCCGGCCGGGTATCGGGTAGGGTACGGGTATCGGGTACCCGATTGCAACCTCTGGGGTGAAGCCATGTTGCAGGCGCGGGTGGGTTGATTCTAGGAACTTGAATTGTGAGAAGAGACAAGACGTTGGGAAATGAGTGACAAACGGTGACTCACCAGTGACTCACGGCCTACCCGTAGCCGTACCCGGCCGCACCAGGGTCGCAAACGGGTACCCATACCCTACCCGGCCGAGTATCGGGTAGGGTACGGGTATCGGGTAGGGTAGCCGGGTATCGGGTACGGGTAGCCGGGTATCGGGTAGGGTACGGGTCTCGGGTAGGGTACGGGTCTCGGGTAGGGTACGGGTCTCGGGTAGGGTACGGGTATCGGGTAGGGTACGGGTATCGGGTAGCCGGGTATCGGGTAGGGTACGGGTATCGGGTCGGGTACGGGTATCGGGTAGGGTACGGGTATCGGGTAGGGTACGGGTATCGGGTAGGGTTCGGGTATCGGGTAGGGTACGGGTATCGGGTATGGGTAGCCGGGTATCGGGTAGGGTACGGGTCTCGGGTAGGGTACGGGTCTCGGGTAGGGTACGGGTCTCGGGTAGGGTACGGGTCTCAGGTAGGGTACGAGTATCGGGTAGGGTTCGGGTATCGGGTAGGGTACGAGTATCGGGTATGGGTAGCCGGGTATCGGGTAGGGTACGGGTATCGGGTAGGGTAGCAGGGTATCGGGTAGGGTACGGGTATCGGGTAGGTTACGGGTATCTGGTAGCCGGGTATCGGGTAGGGTACGGGTATCGGTTAGTGTACGGGTATCGGGTAGGGTACGGGTATCGGGTAGGGTACGGGTATCTGGTAGGGTACGGGTATCGGGTAGCCGGGTATCGGGTAGGGTACGGGTATCGGGTAGGGTACGGGTATCGGGTAGGGTACGGGTATCGGGTAGGGTACGGGTATGGCCGCGGAGAATCCGCGTGCGGGAAAATCCACGTGCGGTGCTCTAGGTGTCGTAGGCCGCCATCAGGTAGTCCTTGGGGACCAGGCCCACGGATCCATTGGCCTCTCCCACCCACCAGCGGAACGCATCGTACTCCTTGTATGGGGGGGGGGGGGCAGAGGGGGTGGGGGGGGGCACGTGGTGGGGGGTGGGTTAGGTACGCTTCGTCAAGGGTCGCGGTGGCTAGGACTAGGAGATGTTAACTACCTCGCCTGGTCTACAGGGGGTCGTGGGTTCGATCCCGACCCTGACGCCTGCTGCTGTATATTTGGAGTTTTCGTGTCTCTCTCTCTCATCATCATCACGGTGGCTAGGAGATGTTAACTACCTCGCCTGGTATACAGTAGGTCGTGGGTTCGATCCCGACCCTGACGCCTGCTGTATATTTTGAGTTTCCGTGTCTCTCTCTCATCATCATCATCATCACGGTGGCTAGGATATGTTAACTACCTTGCCTGGTATACAGGAGGTCGTGGGTTCGATCCCGACCCTGACGCCTGCTGCTGTATATTTGGACTTTGCGTGTCTCTCTCTCTCATCATCATCACGGTGGCTAGGAGATGTTAACTACCTCGCCTGGTATACAGGAGGTCGTGGGTTCGATCCCGACCCTGACGCCTGCTGCTGTATATTTGGACTTTGCGTGTCTCTCTCTCTCATCATCATCACGGTGGCTAGGAGATGTTAACTACCTCGCCTGGTATACAGGAGGTCGTGGGTTCGATCCCGACCCTGACGCCTGCTGCTGTATATTTGGACTTTGCGTGTCTCTCTCTCTCATCATCATCACGGTGGCTAGGAGATGTTAACTACCTCGCCTGGTATACAGGAGGTCGGGAAGGAGGGGAGGGAAGGAGGGGAGGTGAAGGAGGGATGGAGGGGAGGGGAGGGAGGGAGGGTAGGCGTTGCGTGATTCGGATCGAACGTTGACGAATGAGTCTCATCGCTGTAGGGACACAGTCTGTGGGAAGATGACGAGTGAAGGATAATGCTTGGGCTGACCTCAGAGAAAGAGAGAGAGAGACTGAGAGTGAGTGGTGGGCCCTGTCCCTCGGAAACGGGGCATTGTGTGTGTGTCGCGTCGCAGTCGGAACACTACGCCTCTCATTTCTCACGGCTCGAGTTCGCTCAATGGAATTGCAAACCACTCAAAAAATGTCACGGTGGCTTTTCCGTGCGTCGGTGGCCAGGCTGAGACGACCGTCAACTCATTACTTGAGAACTGCTCCGTCTGTTGTCCTTCCCCCGTGCACCTTCGTTGAGCACGGTTGGCTACGTACGATGCGAAAGAAGTTCAACACATGTACATAGACTCACACAGAGACCCACAGAGACCCATAGACTCACACAGAGACCCGTAGACTCACACAGAGACCCACAGAGACCCATAGACTCACACAGAGACCCATAGACTCACACAGAGACCCATAGACTCACACAGAGACCCACAGAGACCCATAGACTCACACAGAGACCCATAGACTCACACAGAGACCCATAGACTCACACAGAGACCCATAGACTCACACATAGACCCACAGACTCACAGATAGCCGGGTATCGGGTAGGGTACGGGTACCCGTTTGCGACCCTGGTGCGGCCGAGTACGGCTACGGGTAGGCCGTGAGTCGCTGGTGAGTAACTATTTGTCACTCATTTCCCAACGTCTTGTCTCTTCTCACAATTCAAGTTCCTAGAATCAACCCACCCGCGCCTGTAACATGGCTTCATCCCAGAGGTCGCAATCAGGTACCCGATACCCGTACCCTACCTGTACCCGGCCGGTGACGGGTAGCCGGGTATCGGGTAGGGTACGGGTACCCGATTGCGACCCTGGTGCGGCCGGCTACGGCTACGGGTAAGGAATCAAAACCCGTTTGCGACCTCTGGCGCTGCACCTTGCTGAGGACGTGGACGAGGTCTCCGCGCTTGAAGGACAGCTCGTCCACGCAGTCGGCCGAGCAGTCCCACAGGCCCTGGTAGAAGCTGTCGTACTGCTGCGTCGCGTCCCACGCTGGGGGGGGGGGGGGGGGGGGGGGGGGGGGCACGCGGACAGACAGACGGACAGACGGACGGACGGAGGGAGGGGATGCGTGGAGAGACAGAGGGAGAAGCGGGTGCGATGGATGGGATGGGGAGATGGAGAGAGAGACAAATGGAGTCTAGGTTTCCATGTGAATCGTGGGTCTCTGTGTGAGTCAATGGGTCTCTGTGTGAGTCTCTGGGTCTCAGTGTGAGTCTCTGGGTGTCTGTGTGAGTCTACGGGTCTCTGTGTGAGTCTATGGATCTCTGTTTGAGTCTATGGGTCTCTGTGTGAGTCTATGGGTCTCTGTGTAAGTCTATGGGTATCTGTGTGAGTCTATGGGTCTCTGTGTGAGTCTATGGGTCTCTGTGTGAGTCTATGGGTCTCCGTGTGAGTCTCCGGGTCTCTGTGTGAGTCTATGGGTCTCTGTGTGAGTCTATGGGTCTCTGTGTGAGTCTACGGGTCTCTGTGTGAGTCTTTGGGTCTCTGTGTGAGTCTATGGGTCTCCGTGTGAGTCTATGAGTCACTGTGTGAGTCTACGGGTCTCTGTGTGAGTCTATGAGTCTCTGTGTGAGTCTATGAGTCTCTGTGTGAGTATATGGGTCTCCGTGTAAGTCTATGAGTCTCTGTGTGAGTCTACGGGTCTCTGTGTGAGTGTGGGTCTCTGTGTGAGTCTTTGGGTCTCTGTGTGAGTATATGGGTCTCTGTGTGAGTCTATGGGTCTCCGTGTGAGTCTATGAGTCTCTGTGTGAGTCTACGGGTCTCTGTGTGAGTCTATGAGTCTCTGTGTGAGTCTATGAGTCTCTGTGTGAGTATATGGGTCTCCGTGTGAGTCTATGAGTCTCTGTGTGAGTCTACGGGTCTCTGTGTGAGTGTGGGTCTCTGTGTGAGTGTGGGTCTTTGTGTGAGTATATGGGTCTCTGTGTGAGTATATGGGTCTCTGTGTGAGTCTATGAGTCTCTGTGTGAGTCTACGGGTCTCTGTGTGAGTCTCTGGGTCTCTGTGTGAGTCTATGAGTCTCTGTGTGAGTCTATGGGTCTCCGTGTGAGTCTATGGCTCTCTGTGTGAGTCTATAGGTCTCTGTGTGAGTCTATGAGTCTCTGTGTGAGTCTATGGGTCTCTGTGTGAGTCTATGGGTCTCTGTGTGAGTCTATGGGTCTCTGTGTGAGTCTCTAGGTCTCTGTGTGAGTCTATGGGTCTCTGTTTGAGTCTGTGGGTCTCTGTGTGAGTCTATGGGTCTCTGTTTGAGTCTGTGGGTCGCTGTGTGAGTCTATAAGTCTCTGTGTGAGTCTATGAATCTCTGTGTGAGTATATGGGTCTCCGTGTGAGTCTATGAGTCTCTGTGTGAGTCTACGGGTCTCCGTGTGAGTGTGGGTCTCTGTGTGAGTCTATGGGTCTCTGTGTGAGTGTGGGTCTCTGTGTGAGTCTATGGGTCTCTGTGTGAATCTATGGGTCACCGTGTGAGTCTATGGGTCTCTGTGTGAGTCTCTGGGTCTCTGTGTGAGTCTATGAGTCTCTGTGTGAGTCTATGGTTCTCTGTGTGATTCTATGGGTCTCCGTGTGAGTCTACGGGATACTCGTCGCTGGTGTTTGTGGCCGTGAGCGGGAGTGGAACTCGGGTGTTGTGTCCCACACGTCATCGTGGGAGTCGCAGCGCCAAGCGCCCCGCTACCTTCAGCGGCCGAGTTCAACTCGGGCTTGGAGGCAACGGGAGGTGGCGCTTGGGCCGATTTGGCTGCGTCAGTCCGCGTCACCACCACCGGCTCCTCGTCGTCGTCTTCTGTCGGAGATGAAAATTAGTAACAAGTATAACCCGTAAAAACAAAGTTTTTCACTATAAATCCTTTATATGCGTGGCGGCTAGAGTCCTCTCGTCCTCTGGCTTGAGATGGCTGCCACCTATGGGTCAGATGATTGTCTGCCAGCATTAAGCAATTGGTAATTAAATATTTAATTAGTTTTCCCTAAACAGTGTAACATTTTGGAAAAAAAAGTCACGAACATTAATTGTCTCGCACAACGAGTCTGTGTGCAAAATGTCAGCTCGATTGGATCACGGGAAGTGGCTTAAAAAACGACCGAAAGATGTGCACGGTCGTAAGCAAGCAAGTGAACTTAATATAAAGGATTTAAAAACTCCATCAGATCAACATCATCAGCCGGCAGCAGTCACTGTACATCCGCTGCTCGATGAATGGATCAAGTTCTTCCCCCACTCACATTTGCTCCGCTACCGCCCACTTCTCAGGTAGCCCCGCCCACTATCCAGGTAGCCCCGCCCACCACCCTCTGCTAGCCCCGCCCACCGCCCAACTAGCCCCACCCACCGCCCAGGTAGCTCCGCCCACCACCCTCTGCTAGCCCCGCCCACCACCCTCTGCTAGCCCCGCCCACCGCCCAGCTAGCCCCGCCCACTGTTCGTGTAGCTCCGCCCACCACCCTCTGCTAGCCCCGCCCACCACCCAGCTAGCCCCGCCCACCGCCCAGCTAGCCCCACCCACTGTTCGTGTAGCTCCGCCCCACCACCCTCTGCTAGCCCCGCCCACCACCCAGCTAACCCCACCCACCACCCAGCTAGCCCCGCCCACCGCCCAGCTAGCCCCACCCACCACCCAGCTAGCCCCACCCACTGTTCGTGTAGCTCCGCCCACCACCCTCTGCTAGCCCCACCCACCGCCCAGCTAGCCCCACCCACCACCCAGCTAGCCCCACCCACCACCCAGCTAGCCCCACCCACCACCCAGCTAGCCCCACCCACCACCCAGCTAGCCCCACCCACCACCCAGCTAGCCCCACCCACTTCTCGTGTAGCTCCGCCCTCTGCCCCCCACCGAATCACGACGCAGTGGGGCACGAGACGGAGCCGTTGTCTTTAAACTCGGGGACACGAGAGAAACAAAATTGTTGCAAAAACTTCATGGCGCAGAGACGCCCCGGGGAGAGAATTCCTGACACTCAGCGGGAGCCGCCGTGGCCACACGGCCGGTGCGGAGTGGTGGGGCTTTGGTAGAGAAGGAGGGAGGGAGGGGGGAGGGAGGGGGGAGGGAGGGGGTGATGGAGGGAGAGGGGGGGAGGTGGGAGATTGGGGGGGGATGGAGGGAGGGGGGGGATGGAGGGAGGGGGGGGGGATGGAGGGAGGGGGAAAGTGGGGGGGAGAGGGGGGGATGAGAGGGGGATGGAGGGAGGGGGGGATGGAGGGAGGGAGGGGGAAGGTGGGAGGGGGAGGGGGGGGATGGAGGGAGATTGGGGGATGGATGGAGGGAGGGGCCCCTGCCCCCCCCCCCCTCCCGCTGTCTGTGGCACTCTGCGTCATCTCCACGCGGGCGACCCGCGGAGCGAGGGGGCACCAGGCCGGAACGTCGTCCCGATTGCGCAATCATCTCTCGGGCTCGCGGCTGTCACGTCGAGTTTGTGGATAGCGAGCGGGGGGTGGGGGCTGGGGGTGGGGGCTGGGGGCTGGGGGGTGGGATGGGTGGAGGTAGTGAGTGGTGAATGCTAAAAATTGGTGGTGGTGGGTGGTGAACGGTGAGTTGGGTGGTGGTGGGTGGGTTGTGGGTGGTGGTGGTGGGTGGTGGGTGGTGAGATGGGTGGTGAGATGGGTGGTGGGTGGTGGTGAGATGGGTGATGGTGAGATGGGTGGTGGTGGTGAGATGGGTGGTGAGATGGGTGGTGGGTGGTGGTGAGATGGGTGATGGTGAGATGGGTGGTGGTGGTGAGATGGGTGGTGGGTGGTGAGATGGGTGATGGTGAGATGGGTGGTGGTGGGTGGTGGTGAGATGGGTGGTGAGTTGGGCGGTGGTGAGTTGAGTGGTGGTGAGATGGTTGATGGTGGGTGTTAACGATAATCACCATCATCACCACCACCACCATCACCACCATCATCATTACCAGCATCACTATCATCATTATCACCACCATATTCACCATCACCATCATCATCACCACCATCACCATCATCACTATCATTATCACCATCATCACCATCTATCATCACTATCATCACCATCACCACCACCATCATCATCATTATTACCATCATTATCATTATCACCATCATCATCACCACCATCATCACCACCATCATCATCACCATCATCACCATCATCACTATCATTATCACCCTCTCATCATCATCATCATCACCACCCTATCATCACCATCATCACCATCTATGATCCCTATCATCATGACCATCATCACCATCTCATCATCATCACCATCATCATCACCATCATCATGACCATCATCACCATCTCATCATCATCACCCTATCATCACCATCATCACCACCACCATCATCATCATCACCCTCTCATCATCACCCTATCATCACCATCATCACCACCACCACCATCATCACCACCACCACCACCATCATCACCATCATCATCACCACCACCACCATCATCACCATCATCACCATCATCACCACCACTATCACTACCATCACCTGGCAGGAGTTCATAGATGTCCTCATCGATTGGATCCACGGCCACCTCCTTGTGCACCGCGGTTGCTGGCGGCGTGGCCTTGACCTGCTCTATCGGATCGATGTCATCGTAGAGGTCTCCACCATCCTCATCCTCGTCCTCCTCTTCCTCGATCACAGAGGAGCGCAAGTCTAAGCCACAACAACAACAACAGCTACATCAACAACAACAACCACAACAACAGCTACATCAACGACAACAGCTACAACAACTGCCAAAACAACACTAGCCACAACAACCACCGCCACAATAACAATCACAACAACAGCAACCACAACAACAACAGCCACAAGAACAACAGCCACAACAACAACAACAATCACAACAACACTAGCCACAACAACAACCACCGCCACAACAACAATCACAACAACAGCCACAGGAACAACAGCCACAACAACAACAACAGCCACAACCACCACAACAACAACAACAACAAACCGCACGTACCCCGGATGACTTGCCGGATGTAACTCATCCACGAGCGGGCATCGTCGGCGGTGGAGGTGGAAAACTGAAACGAGGTGGACGTTTCGTTACCAACAACAGCAACAACAACGCAGTTAGTCTAGAGTCACACACTGAGCTGGTGAGCTGCTGAGCTGGTGAGCTGGTGAGTTGGTGAGTTGTTGAGCTGGTGAGCTGGTGAGTTGTTGAGCTGGTGAGCTGGTGAGTTGGTGAGTTGGTGAGCTGCTGAGCTGGTGAGCTGGTGAGTTGGTGAGTTGTTGAGCTGGTGAGCTGGTGAGCTGGTGAGTTGGTGAGTTGTTAAGCTGCTGAGCTGGTGAGCTGGTGAGCTGGTGAGCTGGTGAGCTGGTGAGTTGTTGAGCTGGTGAGCTGGTGAGCTGGTGAGTTGGTGAGTTGTTAAGCTGGTGAGCTGGTGAGTTGGTGAGTTGTTGAGCTGGTGAGCTGGTGAGCTGGTGAGCTGGTGAGTTGTTAATCTGGTGAGCTGGTGAGTTGGTGAGTTGTTGAGCTGATGAGCTGGTGAGCTGGTGAGTTGGTGAGTTGTTGAGCTGGTGAGCTGGTGAGCTGGTGAGTTGGTGAGTTGTTGAGCTGGTGAGCTGCTGAGCTGCTGAGTTGGTGAGTTGTTGAGCTGGTGAGCTGGTGAGCTGGTGAGTTGGTGAGTTGTTAAGCTGCTGAGCTGGTGAGCTGGTGAGCTGGTGAGTTGATGAGCTGCTGAGCTGGTGAGCTGGTGAGTTGTTGAACCGGTGAGTTGTTGAGCTGGTGAGCTGGTGAGGTGCTGAGCTGGAGAGCTGGTGAGCTGGTGAGCTGCTGAGCTGGTGAGCTGGTGAGTTGTTGAGCTGGTGAGCTGCTGAGCTGGTGAGCTGCTGAGCTGGTGAGCTGGTGAGCTGGTGAGTTGTTGAGTTGGTGAGTTGGTGAGTTGGTGAGCTGGTGAGTTGGTGAGCTGGTGAGCTGGTGAGCTGGTGAGTTGTTGAGTTGGTGAGTTGGTGAGCTGGTGAGCTGGTGAGCTGGTGAGGTGCTGAGCTGGTGAGCTGCTGAGCTGGTGAGCTGGTGAGTTGGTGAGCTGGTGAGCTGCTGAGCTGGTGAGTTGGTGAGCTGGTGAGTTGGTGAGTTGGTGAGTTGGTGAGTTAGTGAGCTGGTGAGCTGGTGAGGTGCTGAGCTGGTGAGCTGGTGAGCTGGTGAGTTGGTGAGTTGGTGAGCTGGTGAGTTGGTGAGTTGGTGAGCTGGTGAGCTGGTGAGTTGGTGAGTTGGTGAGCGGGTGAGCTGGTGAGCTGGTGAGCTGGTGAGCTGCTGAGCTGGTGAGCTGGTGAGCTGGTGAGTTGTTGAGTTGGTGAGTTGGTGAGTTGTTGAGCTGGTGAGCTGGTGAGCTGGTGAGCTGGTGAGTTGGTGAGTTGGTGAGCTGGTGAGCTGTTGAGTTGGTGAGTTGTTGAGCTGGTGAGCTGGTGAGCTGGAGAGTTGGTGAGTTGTTGAGCTGGTGAGCTGGTGAGTTGGTGAGCTGGTGAGCGGGTGAGCTGTTGAGTTGGTGAGTTGGTGAGCTGGTGAGTTGGTGAGCTGGTGAGCTGGTGAGCTGGTGAGGTGCTGAGCTGGTGAGCTGGTGAGCTGGTGAGTTGGTGAGCTGGTGAGTTGGTGAGCTGGTGAGCTGGTGAGCTCACCACAGCTCACCACAGCTCACCACAGCTCAGCACAGCTGGGGAGGGTGTCACGGGTCTGAGTGGCACCTGGAAGCTGCGCTTGTCCGGAGCCGAGAGCTCGAAGCTGCAGCAGCTCTTCCTGTCCTTGCGGGTCGCCTCGGCGGGGCGCAGCGAGTAGCCGGCCAGAGGCACCGCTCCTTTCTGCTGCTTGTCTGTGAGGCGCAGGGGCAGCGTGGGCAGCGTCGTCGTCGTCGTCATCGTTGTCGTCATCATTGTCGTCGTCATCATCGTCGTCATCGTCATCATCGTCGTCATCGTCATCATCATCATCGTCACCATCGTCGTCATCGTCATCATCGTCGTCGTCGTCATCATCGTCGTCGTCGTCATCATCGTCACCATCGTCGTCATCGTCATCATCGTCGTCATCATCGTCATCATCGTCGTCATCATCGTCGTCGTCGTCATCATCGTCGTCGTCGTCATCATCGTCGTCATCATCGTCGTCGTCGTCACCATCGTCGTCATCGTCATCATCGTCGTCATCGTCATCATCATCATCGTCACCATCGTCGTCGTCGTCATCATCGTCGTCGTCGTCATCATCGTCGTCGTTGTCGTCGTCGTCGTCATCATCATCGTCATCATCATCATCATCGTCATTATAATCGTCATCGTTGTCGTCGTCATCGTCATCATCGTCGTCATCGTTGTCGTCATCATCGTCGTCATCGTCGTCGTCATCGTCATCATCATCATCATCATCGTCGTCATCGTTGTCGTCATCATCGTCGTCATCGTCATCATCGTCGTCATCGTTGTCGTCATCATCATCGTCATCATCGTCGTCATCGTCGTCGTCATCGGCATCATCATCGTCATCATCGTCGTCGTCATAGTCATTGTTACCATCATCGTCGTCACCATTGTCGTCGTCGTCGTCATCATCATAGTAGTAGTAGTGGTAGTAGTAGCGGTATAAGTAGTAGTAGCGGTAGTAGTAGTAGTGGTAGTAGTAGCGGTATAAGTAGTAGTAGCGGTAGTAGTATTAGTAGTAGTAGCGGTATAAGTAGTAGTAGCGGTAGTAGTAGTAGTGGTAGTAGTAGCGGTATAAGTAGTAGTAGCGGTAGTAGTAGTAGTAGTAGCGGTATAAGTAGTAGTAGCGGTAGTAGTAGTAGTAGTAGCGGTATAAGTAGTAGTAGCGGTAGTAGTATTAGTAGTAGTAGTAGCGGTATAAGTAGTAGTAGCGGTAGTAGTAGTAGTGGTAGTAGTAGCGGTATAAGTAGTAGTAGCGGTAGTAGTAGTAGTAGTAGCGGTATAAGTAGTAGTAGCGGTAGTAGTAGTAGTAGTAGCGGTATAAGTAGTAGTAGCGGTAGTAGTATTAGTAGTAGTAGTAGCGGTATAAGTAGTAGTAGCGGTAGTAGTAGTAGTGGTAGTAGTAGCGGTATAAGTAGTAGTAGTGGTAGTAGTAGTAGTGTTAGTAGTAGCGGTATAAGTAGTAGTAGCGGTAGTAGTATTAGTAGTAGTAGTAGCGGTATAAGTAGTAGTAGCGGTAGTAGTATTAGTAGTAGTAGTAGCGGTATAAGTAGTAGTAGCGGTAGTAGTAGTAGTGGTAGTAGTAGCGGTATAAGTAGTAGTAGCGGTAGTAGTAGTAGTGGTAGTAGTAGCGGTATAAGTAGTAGTAGCGGTAGTAGTATTAGTAGTAGTAGTAGCGGTATAAGTAGTAGTAGCGGTAGTAGTAGTAGTGGTAGTAGTAGCGGTATAAGTAGTAGTAGTGGTAGTAGTAGTAGTGTTAGTAGTAGCGGTATAAGTAGTAGTAGCGGTAGTAGTATTAGTAGTAGTAGTAGCGGTATAAGTAGTAGTAGCGGTAGTAGTATTAGTAGTAGTAGTAGCGGTATAAGTAGTAGTAGCGGTAGTAGTAGTAGTGGTAGTAGTAGCGGTATAAGTAGTAGTAGCGGTAGTAGTATTAGTAGTAGTAGTAGCGGTATAATTAGTAGTAGCGGTAGTAGTATTAGTAGTAGTAGTAGCGGTATAAGTAGTAGTAGCGGTAGTAGTAGTAGTAGCGGTATAAGTAGTAGTAGCTGTAGTAGTATTAGTGGTAGTAGTAGCGGTATAAGTAGTAGTAGCGGTAGTAGTATTAGTAGTAGTAGTAGCGGTATAAGTAGTAGTAGCGGTAGTAGTAGTAGTGGTAGTAGTAGCGGTATAAGTAGTAGTAGCGGTAGTAGTATTAGTAGTACCACTACTACTAGTAGTAGTATAATGACGACGGCGATGGTTACCATGACCACTACTACTAGTAGTAGTAGTGGTGGTACTACTACCAGTATTAGTACTACCTTTGCGGTCTCCGTAGTAGTAGAGGGCGTTGGAGCTGAGCACGCACCACCGCCTCTGCCACTCGCCCACGAAGAAACTGTGGTCTGTCCACACACCACAACGACATGGTTACCATGACGACGACGATGGTTACCATGACGACGATGGTTACCATGACGATGATGGTGATGATGACGAGGAGGATGGTTACCATGACGATAATGACGACGGCGATGGTTACCATGACGATAATGACGACGATGATGGTGATGATGACGACGAGGATGGTTACCTTGACGATAATGACGACGACGATGAAGGTGTTGATGATGACGATGGTTACCATGACGATAATGACGACGATGATGGTGATAATGACGACGAGGATGGTTACCTTGACGATAATGACGACGACGATGAAGGTGTTGATGATGACGATGGTTACCATGACGATAATGACGACGATGATGGTGATGATGACGACGAGGATGGTTACCTTGACGATAATGACGACGACGATGAAGGTGTTGATGATGACGATGGTTACCATGACGATAATGACGACGATGATGGTGATGATGACGACGAGGATGGTTACCTTGACGATAATGACGACGACGATGAAGGTGTTGATGATGACGATGGTTGCCATGACGATAATGACGACGACGATGATGGTGATGATGACGACGATGGTTACCATGACGATAATAACGACGACGATGAAGGTGATGACAACGACGATGGTTACCATGACGATAATGACGACGACGATGAAGGTGATGACAACGACGATGGTTACCATGACGACGACGATGGTTACCATGACGATAACGACGACGACGACGGTGATGACGTCGACGATGGTTACCCTGACGATAACGACGACTACGATGACGATGATGATCATATCGATGACTATGATGATAACGACGATGATTAGAATGATTGTGATGATGGCAACGAAGGCGATCATGACCCAGGTGACTGCCGTGATGATGATGATGATGATCGAGGCAATGATCGATCCTCACCCTTCCTGATGATGGCAACGAAGGCGATCATGACCCAGGTGACCGGCCGTGATGATGATGATGATGATGATCGAGGCGATGATCGATCCTCACCCTTCCTCTTCTTATCCAAGAACCCGGCCTTGATGACGTTGGGCAAGTCCGAAGCAGCAATGGCCGGCAGCTGCGCGTAGACTGTGGGTCACACACAAAGACAAAGCCAAAGGTCCCCCGTGTAGCCTGCACAGACTATTGGGGCAAGTGCACCTATGAAGGCCACAATCATCACCAATATCACCAACATCAACACCAACATCACCAATATCACCACCAATATCACCACCATCAACACCATCATCACCACCATCACCACCACGCGAGAGGGTCGGTGGCCAGCAACCACGCCCGGCCGCCTTTGTCTCCCCAGTGGCGATGTTTACTACACACCGCGCCAGGTACTCATTTCAGGCTGAGTTGACCGAGGGGAGGCCCACGACCGGTTCAGATAAACGCCTGCTGCTGTATATTTGAAGTTTGCGTGTCTCTCTCTAGAGACACACAGAGACCTAAAGAGACACACAGAGACCCATAGAGGTACACAGAGACCCATAACAGAGACCCATAGAGACACACAGATACCCATAGAGACACACAAAGACCCATAACAAAGACCCATAGAGAGACACAGAGACCCATTGAGACACACAGAGACCCATAGAGACACACATAGACCCATAGAGACACACATAGACCCACAAACTCATACAGAGACCCATAGACTCACACAGAGACCCATAGACTCACACAGAGACCCATAGAGACACACAGAGACCCATAGAGACACACAGAGACCCATAGAGACACACAGAGACTCATAGACTCACACAGAGACCCATAGACTCACACAGAGACCCATAGAGACACACAGAGACCCATAGACTCACACAGAGACCCATAGAGACACACAAAGACCCATAGAGACACACAGAGACCCATAGAGACACACAGATACTCATAGACTCACACAGAGACCCATAGACTCACATAGAGACCCATAGACTCACACAGAGACCCATAGACTTACACAGAGACCCATAGAGACACACAGAGACCCATAGAGACACACAGAGACTCATAGACTCACACAGAGACCCATAGAGACACACAGAGACCCATAGAGACACACAGAGACCCATAGAGACACACAGATACTCATAGACTCACACAGAGACCCATAGACTCACACAGAGACCCATAGACTCACACAGAGACCCATAGAGACACACAGAGACCCATAAAGACACACAGAGACCCATAGACTCACACAGAGACCCATAGACTCACACAGAGACCCATAGACTCACACAGAGACCCATAGAGACACACAGAGACTAATAGAGGTACGCACTGACAGCCGGGAGACGTCCAGCCCACGTGACCGACCCCCCCCCCCCCCCCCCCACTGGCAGGGAAGCATCCGAGGCGGTAACGATCTGGGCAATGTGATTAGGGGGTCTCAAAATAGATCTCCGCTTTATCATTTGTTAGGCATGGAGGGTGGGGTGCTGTGGGATGGGAGATGATGATGATGACGACGGTGATGGTGAGTCAAGGTCGAAAGGTCACTGTCGACAATTCCGTTGATGCCACCCTCCCCTTGCCATCGCTTCGTTCCTTCTGCCAAATCTTGTGGTCGTTGGGAAGTCGACACGCGCATCGCAAGGCCCGCTAATCACAGTCGCACCGCCAACATCAACACCATCATCACCGCCAACATCACCATCACCACCAACATCAACACCATCACCACCAACATCACCACTATCATTACCACCATCATCACCAATATCACCAACATCAACACCAACATCACCAATATCAACACCAATATCACCACCATCAACACCATCATCACCACCAACATCACCAACATCACCACCATCACCACCATCACCACCAACTTCACCACCATCATCACCAACATCACCACCACCAACATCACCATCATCACCACCAACATCACCATCATCACCATCATCACCACCATCACCACCAACTTCACCATCACCTCCAACATCACCACCACCAACATCACCATCACCACCAACATCATCATCACCACCACCACCAACATCACCATCACAACCACCACCAACATCATCGCTATCATCACCACCAACATCACCACCACCATCACCACCATCATCACCACCATCACCACCATCACCACCAACATCACCACCACCATCACCACCACCATCACCACCAACACCACCACCAACATCACCACCAACATCACCACCATCACCACCAACATCACCACCAACATCACCACCATCACCACCAACATCACCACCATCACCACCAATATCACCACCATCACCACCATCATCACCAATATCACCACCATCACCACCAACATCACCACCGTCACCACCATCATCACCACCATCACCACCAACATCACCACCATCACCACCAACATCACCACCACCATCACCACCAACATCACCACCACCACCCCCACCAACATCACCACCAACATCACCTGGCAAGGTCACGTGACAGGACAGGGTAAGGATGTGGGCCAATGGTGACAGAAGGGACACGTGATGTCAGTCCCAGAGTCTTCTAGGGGGTTCTAGGAGGGGGCGTTGCCGAGAGAGAAAGCATGTGAGGACGTAGCAGCCCAATTGGCTGGCAAGGTCACGTGACAGGGCAGGGTAAGGATGTGGGCCAATGGGGACAGAAGGGACACGTGATGTGAGTCCCAGAGTTTTCTAGAGAGTTCTAGAAGGGGGCGTGGCCGAGGAAGGAGCCGGGCAACGGTGAGGGGCATAAAAGGGAGGTCCCGAGGTCTGATCCGGGCTGTCTACTGTAATGGAACCGGACATGCGACGTCTCCGCGGACTTCACGCTCGCCATCGTGGGTCAGGCAGTGCGCTAACTGACCTGACCCGGTTACGTAGTTACCCCGTGGTGGTTACCGCTATGTAGTTATCCCGTTGGTTACCCCGTTGTGGTCCTAGAATAAACGTGTTGCCACCAAAGTCAATGGTGTCTGTCACGTGAACCCACTACACTAGTACAGCAAATTTGAGTACTCAGATTGTAAATGTTGTGGGTTTTCATTCAGACGCTGTCTTTCTGACAGACCTGTTCTTCGCCCGAGGACGGCTGCTTGCGTTGTGGCCGAAAGGTCGTGAGAATTATTTTATTATGTTTTATTTTTATTATTTTATTATTTCCCTTCTACGTGACTTTAGCGAAAGCACCAAGAAGATTAATCCCTGCAGTCACGAAAGCTTTAAATCGAAATTTTATAGTGTTTTATTTTTATTATTTTATTATTTCCCTTCTACGTGACTTTAGCGAAAGAACCAAGAAGATGAATCCCTGCAGTCACGAAAGCTTTAAATCGAAATTTAATTATATTTTATTATGTTTTATTTTTATTATTTTATTATTTCCCTTCTACGTGACTTTACCGAAAGAACCAAGAAGATGATTATAAATGTCGTGGATTTTACTCTCCAACACTCAACCGATTAGTGCTGTACTCGTGACGAATTGGCCACGTTCTGTTTACGTTACAACCCTCATCAATTGGCTGTGTCGGGTGGTGGTGGCGGATTTAACAACAACATTTATATTTACACCATCTAACCCCCCCACCCCACCGCTTATTAAAGGGTATTCTGTTAAGCTAAGACGGGCATATTTACACTGGCATCTGTGGTGTTTATTCCGCTGTGCGTACACACACACAGAGACGCTGGCGTGAGCTTGATCAACGGGGGATTTTGCAGAAGTCAATTAGCGATTATGCTTAACGATCGCAGTTACGGCTTAATGAGTTCCCCATTGTACAAACAACGCGTACGAATTTAAACGTCTGCAGCCGCGATGATTTCATTGCGCGCAGACACACGCACGCACACGCCACCGTGTGTCAGCGTGCATGCGACACAAAAGATAAAGGTCCCCCCCAAAGTGTAGCCTCTCACAGACTCATCTTATTGGTTCTTTCGGTAAAGTCACGTAGAATGGAAGTAATAAAATAATAAAACATAATAAAATAATTCTCACCACGTTTCGGCCACAACGCAAGCAGCCGTCCTCAGGTGAAGAACAGGTCTGTCGGAAAGACAGCGTCTGAATGTCTTCCCGACAGACCTGTTCTTCACCTGAGGACGGCTGCTTGTGTTGTGGCCGAAACGTCGTGAGAATTGTTTAATTAAATTTTTATTATTTTATTACTTCCCTTCTACGTGACTTTACCGAAGGAACCAAGAAGATGAATCCCTGCAGTCACGAGAGCTTTAAATCGAAACTCTAACAGACTGTTGGGGCAAGTGCTGTTAGCGAGTAGCTTACCTACGAAGGCACACGACGTATTGGGGGGGGAGGGTGGCAAGCAGCCACGCCCGGCCGCCTTTGTCTCCCCAGTAGCGATATTTACAGACCGCACCAGGTACCCATTTGAGGCTGAGTCGAGTTAGGGGAGGCCCAGGGACCGGTTAAGATAATCGTCAATGGTGTGGGCTTGGAGCGGGAATCGAACTCGGATCACCGGATTTGTAGCGGTTAGCGCGCTGCGCTACGAACCTGGCGACCCGGGTTCGATTCCCGCTCACGGCAAACACCAGTGACGATTATCTGAACCGGTTCTGGGCCTCCCTTAGGTCGACTCAGCCTCAAATGAGTACCTGGTGCGGTGTGTAAACATCGCCACTGGGGAGACAAAGGCGGTCGGGCGTGGTGCTGGCCCACCCACCCCCTCGTGAACCGTTCCGGCCTTCATAGGTGCTCGCTAACAGCACTTGCCCCTACAGTCTGTGAAGGCTATACGGGGGATCTTTGTCTTTGGTGTAACCCACATGTCACCCCACCACAGCCGGTCCAGCCGGGTTAACCTTCTGACCCCGTGGCCTCTATTGGACATCAGTTAAAAAACAACAACAACCCAAGCGCTTCCCAGCTCATCGGATTTCTCCTCCTGCCGTATATCAATTCAACGCTCTCAATTCGTTTCCACCGAAATTCTGGACGCGTCCGCCGGGCGGCGCTGCCACCACGCAGACCCTTGACCGAGACACTTGAAGTACAAACACAGACGTTAATTTCAACCGTGATGAGGGTTAGAAACTGAGTAATCATTGGAAAGATGTGATTAACCATGCAAAAAAGATGTAACTACACTTATTTGGACCATCTTATTTGACAGACAACTATTACAGGTTATTGATAGACAGCCAGTTTGTTGTTTTACCAGTTTTAGTTTTTACTTGCTTTCTTTTTTCACACTTTTGTTATGTATGCTAGGTGTTAGTTACAAACCGCACCTCTCTCCATAACAAAGGCTCAGTCCTTTGTTATGCAGTCTACTCTTGGTCTTAAGCCTCACCTTACCATATTAATAAATAAGTATAACCCGTAAAAACAAAGTTTTTCACTATAAATCCTTTATATGCGTGGCGGCTAGAGTCCTCTCGTCCTCTGGCTTGAGATGGCTGCCACCTATGGGTCAGATGATTGTCTGCCAGTATTAAGCAATTGGTAATTAAATATTTAATTTGTTTTCCCTAAACAGTGTAAAATTTTGGAAATTCTTTTTCACGAACATTAATTGTCTCGCACAACGAGTTTGTGTGCAAAATGTCAGTTCGATTGGATCACGGGAAGTGGGTTAAAAAACGACCGAAAGATTTGCACGGTCGTAAGCAAGCAAGCAAGCGAACTTAATATAAAGGATTTAAAAAGTGTGCGGTTCCTGGCCCTTCCCCCCCTCAACCATTATATATACGGGGTGGTATTTCTTGTGATCTCTCATTTACTTGATACAGCTGTCGTGGCTGTGACGGTTCCACCTGAAGACGCAGGCTTGTGTTGCCTCCGAAACGTCGTGACTTTTTTAATTTGTTTTATTTTACTTTTAATCATTTAAAATTGTTACCTACGTGACTTTACCGAAAAACCTAAGAATATCACTTCTTGAAGCTTTGGCATTGGCAGCCACTCTTAATTTTGGAGCTTTCGTGACTGCAGGAATTATTCTTTGGTTCTTTCTCCGTGTGTCCTTGTGATGTATATCTGCTTGTATGTCTGTCTATAGTTTTCTAGTTAGATTTTTGTTGCTATTTCTTTTATGCCTGACGATGATTGCTTGTGTTGCAATCGAAACGTCGTAATATGCTATTATTTAATGTATTACTTTATCTTTAGACGTGACTTAACCGAAAGAAACAAAGAATAATTGGCAGCCTCGTTGCTAACACCCCCCCCCCCCCCACGGACGATCCTAGTAGCACAAGTAGCTACATATGTAGCTACGGGCCCCCCACTTTCAAGGGCCCCCCACTTTCAAGGGCGCTCCAAACGCTTTCAAGCTATCAATTCCGGTTCAGTGATTCTGTACTTGCTCTGTTACTATAGTACTATACCGCCTTTGACTTTTATGAACGACCGGGTGTTTAAGGTTAGCGGTTTGTCGTGTGTTCGTGTGTTGTTCGTGTGTTGTTCGTGTGTGTGTGTGCCTGAGTGTGTGTGTCTGAGTGTGTGTGTCTCGGTGTGTGTGTCTCAGTGTGTGTGTCTGAGTGTGTGTATTACGGTGTGTGTGTGGGTGTGTGTCTTTGTGCCTGTGTGTGTGTGTCTAGGTGTATGTGTGTGCCTGTGTGTGTGTGTGCCTGTGTGTGTACCTGTGTGCGTGTCTTTGCGCGTGTGTGTCTAGGTGTATGTGTGTGCCTGTGTGTGTGCCTGTGTGTGTATGTGCCTGTGTGCGTGTCTTTGCGCGTGTGTGTGTCAGAAGAGGAGTTGGAGACGCTGCTGCTGAGACTGGAGCGTGCCACTAAGAGGTGGGGCCTTACCATCAGCCCCACCAAAACTAAGCACCTGCCTGGGTATTTTGTACCATCGGACACTCCACCCCCACAACTCCCAATTAGTGATGGGGCAGTTGTGGAAAGAGTGGAGAGTTTCCCATACCTGGGCAGTGTGCTTATGACCGGCTCCAGTTTATCAGCAGAGGTCTCACTCCGAATCAGTCGAGCGGCAATATCTTTTCATCGGTTGCGTATCGCTGTGTGGAAGCTACCTGGTCTGTCGCTCCGCACGAAGCTTCAGGTCTTCTCGGCCACGGTCATTCCCTCCCTTCTCTACGCTTGCGAAACGTGGACCCCCCTAGTGGAGCATCTTCGCCGGTTGGAAACATTTAGGCTGGCCTGCCTACGATCCATCCTGGGTTTAACCAGGCTGGATTGTGTGAGGAGCTCACAAATCCTTGAAAGATCTGGACAAAGTCCCATCAGTGAGCTCCTCCGGCAGGCAAGGCTGCGTTGGCTGGGTCATGTAGCCCGCATGCCCAGCCACCGCATGCCTAAACAGCTTTTGTTCGGCCGGATCGAGGGGGCTAGACGGGCGCGGCACGGGCTAGAGAAGAGATGGAGTGATGTGGTACAGGAGGACGTGGAGCTGAGTGGACTTGCCGATGACTGGTACCAGCGGTGTCAAGATCGGCCTCAGTGGAGGAGGCTCGTGAAGGACGCTACTGGGCAGTTGGAAGCAGTCGCCCTCCAACAACAACGGAGGGCGGAGGAGCGACGCTCACAACAACGAGCGGAGCGCCGGGTGGCTAAAGCACAGCAAGTTGGTACAGTAGGGGGCACAGGTGGTGCATCAGCCAGTCATCTCGGTCATCTCGGTCAGTCGACCCGTGGCACCTGGGTCTGCCCTGTGACCTCCTGCCAGCGGGCGTTCGACACTTCACGTGGCCTCAAGGTGCACTTGGCCTGGCACAAGCATCGTGGTGACGTCACCGCCACTTAGTGGCGAATGGCGGTTGTTGTTGTTGTTGTTGTTGTGTGTCTGTGTGTGTTCGATTCCTGCTGTCTGTCGAGACTATACGGGGCATCTTTGCCTCTGTTGGTGAAGTGAGCGAGCGAGCGAGTGAGTGTAGGTGGAGAAGCTGAGTGTGTTACTTGCTGGAGGCTACGCGTGGGTCTTGCGTTCCGTGACCGTGGCCAGAAGAAGTTGTGTGGGAAGTTTTCGTGGCATGCACCGGTAACATTCCTACCGTTCCTAGAATCGGACTCCCTCGAGAGAGGATGTGGTCTTCATAACGACAACAACAACAACAATAATTGTTGTTGTTCACGCTGCACAGACTTTGTGTTTAGCCGTCGGGCATTACCAGGGTTTGCAAGAAGACTCGCTTGCACACACAAAGGCAACGATGCCCCGTGTAGCCTCAACAGACTGTTGGGGCAAGTGCAGTCAGCGAGTAGCACCCTACGACCACAATCACCACCATTATCACCACCACCACCATCCAAACCCTGACGATGCCTGCTGCTGTATATTTGTAGTTTGCGTGTTTCTCTCTCATCATCATCATCATCACGGTGGCTAGGAGATGTTAATTACCTCGCCTGGTATACAGGAGGTCGTGGGTTCGATCCCGACCTTGACGCCTGCTGCTGTATATTTGTAGTTTGAGTGTTTCTCTCTCATCATCATCATCACGGTGGCTAGGAGATGTTAACTACCTCGCCTGGTATACAAGAGGTCGTGGGTTCGATCCCGACCCTGACGATGCCTGCTGCTGTATATTTGTAGTTTGCGTGTTTCTCTCTCATCATCATCACGGTGGCTAGGAGATGTTAACTACCTCGCCTGGTATACAAGAGGTCGTGGGTTCGATCCCGACCCTGACGATGCCTGCTGCTGTATATTTGTAGTTTGCGTGTTTCTCTCTCATCATCATCATCATCACGGTGGCTAGGAGATGTTAACTACCTCGCCTGGTATACAGGAGGTCGTGGGTTCGATCCCGACCTTGACGATGCCTGCTGCTGTATATTTGTAGTTTGTGTGTTTCTCTCTCCCCGTGGTTTTGTGGTTTATTCCCCTGCCACGTTGCGAATGGACATCACCCCGCTTTAGAGTCATTTGGCTGCTATACAATCTCCACGTGGTCGACAGCTATCGTTTCATGCTAAGAAAAAAAAAATAAGAGCCGCATGGAAATTTGAGCGGGCCTTACCCCGGTAATTTCTTTTTTACAAAAGCAGAGTTGGTTAGTTAGTTAGTGAGTGGGTCGATGATTTTCGCTTACCTTCATGACCGGCGGCGTCTTCCTGCGCTGCTTCCGAGGGTTCGGAGGTGAGGTCCGTCTGGGACGTGGAGCTAACGTCGCTGCTCTGCCCGTTGCTCTCCTGATCGCATTCTGCCCGCGGAAGTGACGACAACAACAACAACAAACAACAACAACAAACAACATCATCAACAACATAAACAACATGAACAACAACATCAACAGCAACAACATCAACAATAACATCAGCAACATGAACAGCGACAACATCAACAACAACAAACAACATCATCAACAGCATCAACAAACAACAACAACAGTATCAACAACACCAACGAGCAACATCAACAAATACCATCAACAACTTCAGCAGCAACAACATAAACAACATGAACAATAACATCAGCAACATGAACAGCTACAACATCAACAACATCAACAACAACAAACAACAACAACAGCATCAACAAACAACAACAACAGTATCAACAACACCAACGAGCAACATCAACAAATAACATCAGCAACATGAACAGCGACAACATCAAGAACAACAAACAACAACAACATCAGCAACATGAACAGCTACAACATCAACAACAACAAACAACAACAACAACAAACAACATCATCAACAGCATCAACAAACAACATCATCAACAACAGCATCAACAACACCAACGAGCAACATCAACAAACAACATCAACAACATCAACAATAGCATCAGCAACATGAACAGCTACAACATCAACAACATCAACAACATCACCACCATCATCAGCAGCTCAGTAGTCAAGTTCTACATTAGCAATGCGAATTGCTACATCAATAACCAACATCAACAACCAACATCAACAACATCAACAACATCACCACCATCATCAACAGCTCAGAAGTCAAGTTCTACACTAGCAATGCGAATTGCTACATCAACAACCAACATCAACAACCAACATCAACAACATCAACAACATCACCATCATCACGAACAGCTCAAACGCCAACAACCACATTACCAATGTGAATTGCAACATAAATAAACAACATCAACAACAATGTCAACAATCATCAACATCAGCTCAAACGTCATCATCTACATTAGCAATGTGAATAACCACAACATCAACAACGACTAATAACACTGGTCAACAAAAAAATAATTTCTGGCCTGGACTTTTGCAGCTGTTCTAGACTAATTTCAGGGTGCTGATTCCAAATCTGATCTCAGATTGCTCTATCACATCTCATTTTTAGGCTATCGGCATACCCCGTTTTCATTGATTTTACCCGAAATTAACTCTGTCACTTATGATTGCAAGTTGTTGCGAGTCAGTGACTGCTTTAGTGTTAAAATATGGTGCTGCATTTAAAAAATAAAATAAAAAACATCCGTTTAATCGGAAAGCGTGTTCAGCCATGTTCAATTGTCACTGGTGCGTCTTTTGCCCCACTCTTATCATGCCCTCTGCTGTCTCTCTCCTAGCGCCTACCTTTTATACGACTTGCCCCAAACCTCGCTTCGTGTTGCGTCAGTGCTAAGTGCAAATGTGCAACGTCCTTTCGTCTTGCGGAGTTTGACGGCGCTTCCCTTTTTGTGCGCTGAACCGCAACGCATTTCGAAACACTGTGACCGCACGTGCGTTTGGGCGATGCGTTCGCGTTTCTTCCTCTTCACACCGTTATCATATTGTTGTTCCACCATTGGAACCTCATTTGCCAGTAAAAAAAAATGATAATTGTTTTTTTTTACCCTTTTATCTGGCAACAAAACTGACACCTTTTTTTTTTTTACGAGGAGTCATGTTTGCATAGACCACAATAGCTGCAGTCATAATGCAAACAAAAAACATAACTCTGATAATGTATGCACTGTCCTTGAGTTTGAGGTACCAATGGTGTAAATGCTTACCCCGAGCTCTCATACTCTGATGGTGCATTGTCTTTGAAGTTGTGCGCCTTTTGGCGTCATCTGGTCCAACACCATGTGAGACTAGGCTCTAAGAAAAGCTGTCTCGGGTGTGGACCAATCAACTTCAAGGACAGTGCATACATTATCAGAGTTGTGTTTTTTGTTTGCATTATGACTGCAGGTTTTGTGGTCTATGTAAACATGACTCCTTGTAAAAAAGGTGTCAGTTTTGTTGCCAGATAGAAGGGTAAAAAACCAATTATCATATTTTTTCTTCTGGCAAATGAGGTTTCAATGGTGTAAATGCTTGACCCGAGCTCTCATACTCTGATGGTGCGTTGTCTTTGAGTTGTGCGCCTTTTGGCGTCATCTGGTCCAACCCATGTGAGACTAGGCTCTAAGAAAAGCTGTCTCGGGTGTGGACCAATCAACTTCAAGGACAGTGCATACATTATCAGAGTTGTGTTTTTTGTTCCGACTTACGAACCCCTTAGACCTTCTCGGTTCTTTCGGTAAAGTCACGTAGAATGGAAATAATAAAATACAAAAAATAAAACATAATCAAATAATTCTCACGACGTTTCGGCCACAACGCAAGCAGCCGTCCTCAGGTGAAGAACAGGTCTGTCGGGAAGACAGCGTCTGAACCCCTTAGACTTACGAACGGGGCTCGGGAATGAATTGTGTTCGTAAGTCGATGACCACCCGTATGAATATATTTGTTTTTATTAAAGGCCACACACACACAGTGCGTCTTGTTATCATCAAGCAAGGTTTAGGGTTTGTTGTTGTTAATGAATTGTGTTAATTGTTAATAATTGTGTTAATAGTTATTAATTAGGTATTGCTAACTAATTGATGTCAATTAATTAAGTTATTGTTAATGCATCGATGCAAATTAATTGCTTATTAATTGTTGATTAATTGTTGTTAATCAATTAAGCAATTGCTAATTAATGAATTGTTAATTAATTGTGTTTGTGCACCACTGCCAAACGCAACGGCAGCAAAAAAACACTGTCGCGTTTGCATTTAAGCGTGAATAGCTGAGGCTTATTCGATTGCGTAGTCACACGAATGATGAACAATGAACACACGTCAGTATGATGGGCTCACCTTTTGCAAAAACATCTCGGTACCTGCAGTCAGACAGACGCACAGAACAGACAGACACACAGACAGACACACAGACAGACACACAGACAGACACGCAGGCAGACGGACACGCAGACAGACACACACGCAGACACACAGACAGACACGCAGACAGACAGACAGACACATACACAGGCAGACACGCACGCAGACACACACGCTGAGATGTTGTAACGAAATACAAACATTTGTAATAATCTTGATTTGAAGCTTTCGTGACCGCAGCAATCCCTACTTTTTGGTTTCTTTCGGTAAAGTCACGTGGGTATAAAATAAATCACGACGTTTCGGGCGCAACACAGAGCGGCTTAATCGCATCTAATTCATGTACCCACCCAGCAGTACAACAAAAGCAGTAATTGACCACTTCACAACTCCTCCTCCCCCGCTGCCCTTCCTGGCTCCTCCCCCCTTAACCACTATATAAGCTACAGATATTTTGCTGTGACGGTTTCACCTGAAGACGGAAGCTTGTGTTGCCTCCGAAACGTCGTGATTTTTATTGTTTTATTTTTTATTAATTTTAATTTCATTTTTTACCTACGTGACTTCACCGAAAGAACTAAGAGTACACAACACAAGCGGTCCGTCATCAGGTGGGAAAGCATTGTAGCCCAACCACGAGAAGGGGAGTTCAAGAGTCGAGGAGGAGAATGACGAGCCACGGAACGGAAGAAGGAAGGGGAGAGGCGAAGAGAGAAGAGGAGGAGGAGGGACGGGGAATTGGAGGAGGAGGAACGGAGGGACGGGAGTGGAGGGTGCAGCGGAGATGAGCAGAAGGAGGAAAAGGATGATGTGGCTGCATCAGGGCTTCAGGACTCTGCTGCTGCTGCACGTAGTGGCGTCTGTTTTCACGGTGGGCGGGGAAAGGGGAGGGGCTTAAAAGTGGCGGGGGTGGGCCACACACCGAGGTCACGTGGTTTACGGGAGGTTGCGTTAGATCGAGAGAGAGAGGGAGGCACACTATGAGACGTCTCCTTTACCAGCGGCAAAATATAGTAGTAGGTTTTTACCCTTTCAACTGGTACAAAACTGACACCTTTATACAAGGCATCATGTTTGCAATAACCACAACACAAGCAGTCAAATTGCAAACAAAAAGAAACAACTCTGATAATGATAATGATATGCACTGTCCTTGAAGTTGATTGGTCCACACCCGAGACAGCTTTTCTTAGAGCCCAGTCTCCATTGGTGTTGGACCAGATGACGCCAAAAGGCTTACAACTCAAAAACAGCGCACTATCAGAAAGAGCAGAAACCTATCACTATATTTTACCACTGGTAAAGGAGGTCTCATTGTGTCCACATGTTTTGTTGAAGCACCCTGTATAGATTCTAGATTTGAAGTTTTCGTGACTGCAAGGATTCATATTCTTAGGTTTTTCGGTAAAGTCACGTAGGTAAAAAAAAAAACCTGAAGACGGAAGCTTGTGTTGCCTCCGAAACGTCGTGATTTTTATTTTATTTTTATTAATTTTGATTTTTTACCTACGTGACTTTACCGAAAAACCTAAGAATATGAACCCTGTATAGAAATACACACATATCACATGCAGAGGCTGTAGGTGGGGAGGGGGTTATCTTTGTTTTCGTACCGGGACTTCAGCTCATTCAGAGTCTTGAGCAGCGCCTCCCTCCGCTCTTTGCATTTCTTCCCGAGCGATTTCTCCGACGCGAGTGCTTCCGACAGGAATTGCTCCAACTCTTGCCGGAGAGACACGTGACACCACCATCCATCATCAACACTCTCCGCATGTTCATCGATAAATACATTTTAAAAATAAGCATAACCAGTAAAAACAAAGTTTTTCACTATAAATCCTTTATATGCGTGGCGGCTAGAGTCCTCTCGTCCTCTGGCTTGAGATGGCTGCCACCTATGGGTCAGATGATTGTCTGCCAGTATTAAGCAATTGGTAATTAAATATTTAATTTGTTTTCCCTAAAAAGTGTAAAATTTTTGAAACAAAAATTTCACGAACATTAATTGTCTCGCACAACGAGTCTGTGTGCAAAATGTCAGCTCGATTGGATCACGGGAAGTGGGTTAAAAAACGACCGAAAGATTTGCACGGTCGTAAGCAAGCAAGCAAGCGAACTTAATATAAAGGATTTAATAAATATATTGAACATCCACGCCGCCCCCACCTGCAACACCAACACCACGACATTCGCCACGAAGTGACGGTGACGTCCCCACGGCGTCTGTGCCAGGCTAGGTGCACTTTGAGGCTACCACGTGAAGTGTCGAAGGCCTCGCTGACAGGAGGTCACGGGCAGACCCAGCAGGTGCCACGGGTTGGCCGAATGAGATGACCGGTAGATGCACCACCAGCTGTACCCCCTACTGTGCCAGGCTAGGTGCAGGAGGAGGTCACGGGACAGACCCTGCAGGTGCCATGGGTTGGCCGACTGAGATGACCGGTAGATGCACCACCAGCTGTACCCCCTACTGTGCCAGGCTAGGTGCACCGCCTGTGCCCCCTACTGTGTCAACTTGCTGTGCTTTAGCCACCCGGCGCTCCGCTCACACACACTCACACACACACACACTTACACATACACACACTTACACACACATACGTACAGACACAAACACACACTTACAGACACACACACACTTACACACACACACACTTACACATACACACACTTACACACACATACGTACAGACACAAATACATACTTACAGATACACACACACACTAACACACACACTTACAGACACACACACTTACACACACACACTTACACACACACACTTACACACACACACTTACACACACACACGCTTGCACACACACTTACAGACACACACACTTACTCACACACTTACACACACACGCTTACACACACTTACACACACACACTTACACACGCACTTACACACACACGCTTACACACAGACTTACAGACACACACACGCTTACACACACACACTGACAGACACACACTGATACACACACACTTACAGACACACACACTTACACACACACTTACACACACACGCTTACACACACACTTACACACACACACACTTACACACACACTACACACACACACTTACACACACACTTACACTGACACACACTTACACACACACTTACACACACGCTTACACACACACACTTACACACACACGCTTACACACACACGCTTACACACACACGCTTACACACACACACTTACACACACACACTTACACACACACTTACACACACACACTTACACACACACACTTACACACACACGCTTACACACACACTTACACACACACACTTACACACACACACTTACACACACACACTTACACGCACACACTTACACACACACACTTACACACACACACTTACACACACACACTTACACGCACACACTTACACACACACACTTACACACACACACTTACACACACACACTGACACACACACACTTACAATGATTGAGTCCATTCATTTCCTATTGCAAGGCGACTGAAAGTCACGTGGCTCGTTTGCTTAAAGCAGCGATGACCTTGATCTGCCCAACCGAGACAATTAGCCGCGTTAATGATCAACTCGTCATGATGGACGCGACGCGATCAAGAACGCCCTCATTGCCTCCGTCCCCCGCATCAATTCACGGCAATACGCAGCATACGCCGGACGTTCAGTCCAACGTTGGCATGGGACGTTGGATTAACGTTGGCAAAGAACGTTGGCCCAACGTTGGCATGGGACGTTGGCATGGAACGTTCGTAACAACGTTGGCATGGAACGTTGGATAAACGTTGGTATGGGACGTTGGCCCAACGTTGGCATGGGACGTTGGCATGGAACGTTGAACAAACGTTGGCGAACGTTGGCGTGGGACGTTCGTCCAACGTTGGCATGGAACGTTGGATAAACTTTGGAATGGGACGTTGGCATGGAACGTTGAACAAACGTTGGCGAAACGTTGGCGTGGGGCGTTCGTCCAAAGTTGGCATGGAACGTTCGTCCAACGTTGGCATGAAACGTTGAACAAACGTTGGAATGGGGCGTTGGATAAACGTTGGAATGGGACGTTGGATAAACGTTGGCATGGGACGTTCGTAACAACGTTGGCATGGAACGTTCGTAACAACGTTGGCATCGAACATTGGATAAACGTTGCAATGGAACGTTGAACAAACGTTGGAGCATCGTTGGCATGGAACGTCGGTCCAACGTTATGCTAACGTCGTGATGGAACGTTGATTCGACGTTGGCGCGACGTTCGCATGTTCTCTGGGTATGTGTTAGCCCCTTGGTAGAGGGAGACATCTGTGATTCGGCTCCGATTTGACTTTGCCCACGTCACCGATTGTTTCTCGATGTGGTCGTCCCACCTGATGGCGGACGCTTGTGTTGTGCCCGAAACGTCGTGATTTTATTTGTTTTATCTTCTACCCACGTGACTTTACCGAAAGAACCAAAGAGTATGGATCCCTGCAGTCACGAAAACACTTCAAATCTAGACTGATTTGGCTGTTGGGGTCAAGGTGGGTTCAAAGTCAAAGCGGATATTTGCTCACACGCCGTGGTGGCTAAGAGATGTTAACTACCTCGCCTGGTCTACAGGAGGTCGTGGGTTCGATCCCGACCCTGACGCCTGCTGCTGTATATTTGGAGTTTGCGTGTCTTTCTCTCTCATCATCACGGTGGCTAGGAGATGTTAACTACCTCGCCTGGTATACAGGAGGTCGTGGGTTCGAGCCTGACCCTGACGCCTGTTGCTGTATATTTGGAGTTTGCGTGTCTCTCTCTCTCATCATCACGGTGGCTAGGAGATGTTAACTACCTCGCCTGGTATACAGGAGGTCGTGGGTTCGATCCCGACCCTGACGCCTGCTGCTGTATATTTGGAGTTTGCGTGTCTCTCTCTCATCATCATCACGGTGGCTAGGAGATGTTAACTACCTCGCCTGGTATACAGGAGGTCGTGGGTTCGATCCCGACCCTGACGCCAGCTGCTGTATATTTAGAGTTTGCGGTGTCTCTCTCTCCTCGTGGTCGCGTGGAATTTTCCCCAGGTCCTCCGGGTTTTCCCCTCCACGTTTAGAATCAACGTCACGCGTGTTAGAGTGTTTGACTGCTATACATTTTCACGTGACGATGATGATGATGATAAACCAACTTCGTTGAGCTGTCTATCATCAGTGATCACCAGCTCGCTTCTGACATAGAGCTTACATATCAGCTCAGTGGGCCAGGGGAGACAAAGGCGGCCGTGCGTGGTTCTGGAACCCACCCCCCTCGTGGGTGCTCGCTAACAAGTTGCAGCACTTGCCCCAAGAGTCCGTTAAAGGCTATACGGGGGACCTTTGCCTTTGTATAATGGAACGCAGTTTAGCGCCCATCGCGATGAACCGGGCAAGTTTCTAATTTCCACCCACCGTGTGTGTTTTAACCCCTTATCGAACCTGTGCCGGAACTCCCCTAGGTCGACTCAGCCTCAAATCGAGTGCATTACCTTATACGGTGCGTAAAAATCTCAGCAATGGGGGGGGGGGGGGGGGGAGAGACCAAGGCGGCCCTACGTGTTTAACGACACATTTATATTACATGGTCTAACCCCCAATTCCCCCCAAAAAAGACCTATATTACTTGCCCCAACAGTTTGTGAAGGCTATACGGGGACCCTTTCTCTTTGTATATCTGTACCTGCAAATCACTTATTCTGGTTATTAACCATCGCTGTGTTTTTTCATGTTTACATGGCCGGAAACCGCATTAGGACGTTAAAAGAAATACCTAAGCAGTCACTGGTGTTCCGCACACAAAGATAAAAAAAACAAAGATCCCCCATATAGCCTTGACAGACTGTAGGGGCAAGTGCTGTTAGCGAGCACCTATGAAGGCCGGAACGGCACACAAGGGGGTGGGTGGCCAGCACCACGCCCGACCGCCTTTGTCTCCCTAGCGGCGATGTTTACACACCGCACCAGGTACTCATTTGAGGCTGAGTCGACCTAGGGGAGGCCCAGGACCGGTTCAGATAATCGTCACTGGTGTTGGCCGTGAGCAGGGAATCGAACTCGGGTTGCCGGGTTCATAGCGCAGCGTAGCGCTAACTGCTGCACCACCGCTCCCCATAATTTCGCACACACATTTTTCGATTTAAAGCTTTCGTGACTGCAGGGATTCATCTTCTTGGTTCTTTCGGTAAAGTCACGTAGAAGGGAAATAATAAAATAATAAAAATAAAACATAACAACGTCGTGAGAATTATTTTATTATGTTTCATTTGTATTATTTTATTACTTCCCTTCTACGTGACTTTACCGAAAGAACCAAGAAGATGAATCCGCACACACACACACAGACAAACATATAACACGCACACACAGTTCCGATGATAATAATAACAATGATGATGATCACAACATTAGACGGTCCGCACATTTGCAAGATGCCAACTGGAGTCGAATGAACCTGCGACCCCCATAGGCCACTAACGGGGGTGGTAGGGTGGACATTCCACATTATCATGACGGGTGCCCAATAGAATAGAAACCACTCATGTTGTCGACTGCAATTGAATGATGATGATGACGATGATGACGATGGTGGCAGCGCGTCGTGCATGGAACAAGCGAGTGGATTAAAGGCTGAGTCGACATAGGGGGAGTTCCTGCACGGGTTCAGAAAGTTTTAGTTTTTTTTCCACTGATGTTAACCCGTCGTTGGAAAGTGGTAAGCGGGCGCTAACCACTTTCCGTAATACAAAGGTCACCCGTATAGCCTTCAACAGACTCGTGGGGCAAGTGCTGTGCTTGTAAGCGAACACATCTGAAGGTGTTCGCACAAGGGGGTGGGTGGCCAGCACCACGCCCGGTCAACTTTGTCTTCCCAGCGGCGATGTCTACACACCGTACTAAGTATTTATTTGAGGCTGAGTCGACCTAGGAGATGCCCAGGACTGGTTCGCAGATAATCGTTACTGGTGTTGGCCGTGAGCGGGAATCGAACCCGGGTTCGCCAGGTTCATAGCGCAGGGCGCTAACCGCTACCCCACCGCTCCTAACACACCCACACACACTCACACACAGACACACACTCTCACACATCCACAGACACACATACACCCACACACACTCACACACAGACACACACACAGACACACACACTCTCACACATCCGCAGACACACATACAGACACACACACTCTCACACACGCACAGACACACACACATACACACACATCCACACACACTCTCACACAGTCTCACACTCACAGACCCCCACACATACTCACACACACCCACACACACTCACACACTCTCACACTTGTACACACACTCACACACACCCACACACACTCTCACATTTACACACACACTCTCACACTCACACACACTCTCACACACACCCACACACACTCACACACACCCACACACACTCTCACATTTACACACACACTCTCACACACAATCACACACACACATTATCACACACCCACACACACTCTCACACACCAACACACCCACACACACTCTCACACACTCACTCACACCCACACACCCACACACACTCTCACATTTACACACACACTATCACACACAATCACACACACACATTATCACACACCCACACACACTCTCACACACACACCCACACACACTCACACACCCACACACACTCTCACACACCCACACACATTCTCACACACCCACACACTCTCACACTTGTATACACACCCACACACACTCACACACACCCACACACACTCTCACACTTGTACGCACACCCACACACACTCTCACACACACTCACACACACCCACACACACTCTCACACACACACAATCTCGCACACTTACACCCACTCTCACACTTACACACACACTTACACCCACTTTCACACTTACACCCACTCTCACACTCACACCCACACCTACTCTCACACACACACACAATCTCGCACACCCACACCCACTCTCACACTTACACACACACTTACACCGACTATCACACTCACACCCCCACCTACTCTCACACACACACACATACAATCTCGCACACCCACACAGACTCTCACACACCCACACAGACTCTCACACACCCACACAGACTCTCACACACACACAATCTCGCACACCCACACCCACAGCACTCGCTCGCGCTCACTCCATGTTACCTTCCAACAGATTCTTCACGTCGTCAGGAATAGACGACATCGCTCCCGACTTGCCCGTACAGAGTAGCAGTGGAGAGAGACAGAGAGAGAAGGAGGAGGAGAGAGAGAGGGAAGCTGCAACGACTTAATCTCTTCCCACTCGAACGGCTCGAGAGGGGGCCACGGGGAGGAAGAGGGAGGGAGACGTTTGACCCCTCTCTCTATTTCTCTACACAGGGGAAGGAAGTGACGGTGCAAGGCTTGCGTTGACTTCTTGCTTCTTGGCGGCGCTGTCGTGAAGTTGAAGTGGGATGCGGTGTTTTTGTTTTTCGTGTCTTGGCTTTTTGCGCTTCGCTGAGAGACGTTGCACAAAACGTCGCCACGCTCGCTTAGAGCAGCGGCGGTAGGACACGGGTCGTGAATGGGCAGCCCCTACACACCCATCACCCCTGCAGAAAGGGGGCCGTTGCCCGAAACGTCAACCTTCATATATTTGTGTTTTATTTTTTTTCAAACGAAAAAAAAAGTTAAAAGCAAAAAGCGCTTTCCGGATTTCGACGTGAACGGGACTGCCGTGGGCTGGTGCCGTGACGCGAGCGAGTGGCAGCACCGTCCGCGTGAAGGTCAGGGGTCATTGTGGCACGCGAACGAGTGGCCTCTGTGGAGGAGGCTCGTGAAGGACGCTGCTACTGGGCAGTTGGAGGCAGTGGCCCTCCAACAACAACAACGGAGGGCGGAGGAGCGACGCTCACAACAACGAGCGGAGCGCCGGGTGGCTAAAGCACAGCAAGTTGGCACAGTAGGGGGCACAGGTGGAGCATCAGCCAGTCATCTCGGTCATCTCAGTCAGTCGACCTGTAGCACCTGCTGGGTGGGGAGGGGCTGGGTGGGGAGGGTGGGGAGGGCTGGGTGGGGAGGGTGGGGCTGGGTGGGGGGTGGGGAGGGTGGGGCTGGGTGGGGCTGGGGGGTGGGAGGGGTGGGGCTGGGTGGGAAGATGCTGGTCACCCCGTGGTGCCCTTATAAAACTCAACGTTTAACCTACTCACGCCGGCTTGTGCCCGCCCTCACAGTCGGGCATATTTGCGGAATACACCACGCCGCCGTTGACCCTGCAGGCCATTGACCGAGCAATCCAACGTTCCTACCAGCTCCCTCCGCAGGAATGTGTTAACTACCCTCGCCTGGTATACAGGAGGTCGTGGGTTCCATCCCAACCCTGACGCCTGCTGCTGCTGTATATTTGTAGTTTGCGGTGTCTCTCTCTCTCTCCCCGTGGTCGCGTGGATTTTTCACTGGATCCTCCGGTTTTCCCCTCCACATTGAGATACATACGCTTTAAGGAGTATACATATATATCTGCTATAAATATCCACGTGATCATGATGATGATGATGAGCCGCTTCGCTGATCGTTTGTGATGGTCCAGGGTCGCTTCTAAACAAAGAGCTCCACAGCTCACCTGCCAAAAAAAAAATTAGTTTAAAGTTTAGTTTTAGTTTAGACCGCGTGTTCCTCTGTGCTGTTTCTCAATGCAGACGGTCCCCGCTTTTACGACGTCCCGGTGGAAACTCCGTCGTAAATCGGACCGCAGTTTCCGTCAGAAAACAGTGGAACACATCACTTGTCGATCGCGTGGTTTTTTTTGTTCACCTTTTGTGGGGCATATCTTACAGTGTTCACGCTTCAGAAACAGGAATATACAAAAAACAAAGAGGCACGTGAGATGAAACACTGCCCATAGGCTCAACACTGCCGATAGACTCAGCACTGCCCATAGACTCAAAACTGCCCATAGACTCAACACTGCCCATAGACTCAACACTGCCCATAGACTCAACACTGCATCATAGACTCAAAACTGCCCATAGACTCAACACTGCCCATAGACTCAACACTGCATCATAGACTCAAAACTGCCCATAGACTCAACACTGCACCATAGACTCAACACTGCATCATAGACTCAACACTGCCCATAGACTCAGCACTGCCCATAGATTCAACACTGCCCATAGACACAACACTGCCCATAGATTCAACACTGCCCATAGACTCAACAGCGCCCATAGACTCACCACCACCTCGTCACCACAGACTCAACACTGCCCCATAGACTCATCACCGCCCATAGACTCAACACAGACCACAGACTCAACACTGCCCATAGACTCAGCACTGCCCATAGACTCAACACTGCCCATAGACTCAGCACTGCCCATAGACTCAACACTGCCCATAGACTCAACACTGCCCATAGACTCAGCACTGCCCATAGACTCAACACTGCCCATAGACTCATCACCGCCCACAGACTCAGCACTGCCCATAGACTCAACACTGCCCATAGACTAGACACTGCTCATAGACTCAACACTGCCCATAGGCTCAACACTGCCCATAGACTCAACACTGCCCCATAGACTCAACACAACACTGCACATAGACTCAACACTGCCCATAGACTCAACACTGCCCATAGACTCAACACTGCCCATAGACTCAACACTGCCCATAGACTCAGCACTGCCCATAGACTCAACACTGCCCACAGACTCAACACTGCTCATAGACTCATCACCGCCCACAGACTCAGCACTGCACCATAGACTCAACACTGCCCACAGACTCAGCACTGCACCATAGACTCAACACTGCCCACAGACTCAACACTGCCCATAGACTCAACACCGCCCATAGACTCAACACTGCCCCATAGACTCAACACTGCCCATAGACTCAACACTGCCCATAGACTCAACACTTCCCATAGACTCAACACTGCCCATAGAATAAACACTGCCCATAGGCTCAACACTGCCCATAGACTCAACACCGCCCATAAACTCAACACTGCCCCATAGACTCAACACTGCATCATAGACTCAACACTGCCCATAGACTCAACACTGCCCATAGACTCAACACTGCCCATAGACTCAACACTGCCCATAGACTCAACACTGCCCATAGACTCAACACTGCCCACAGACTCAACACTGCCCCATAGACTCAACACTGCCCACAGACTCAACACTGCCCATAGACTCAACACTGCCCATAGACTCAACACTGCCCATAGACTCAACACTGCCCATAGACTCATACTGCCCATAGACTCAGCACTGCCCATAGACTAACACTGCCCACAGACTCAACACTGCCCATAGACTCAACGCTGCCCATAGACTCACACTGCCCATAGACTAACACTGCCCATAGACTCACACTGCCCATAGACTCAGCACTGCCCATAGACTAACACTGCCCACAGACTCAACACTGCCCATAGACTCAGCACTGCACCATAGACTATGCACTGTCCATAGACTCAACACTGCCCACAGACTCAACACTGCCCATAGACTCAACACTGCCCATAGACTCAACACTGCCCATAGACTCAGCACTGCCCATAGACTCACACTGCCCATAGACTCAACACTGCTCATAGACTCAACACTGCCCATAGACTCAACACTGCCCAGAGACTCAGCACTGCTCATAGACTCAACACTACCCATAGACTCAACACTGTCCATAGACTCAGCACTGCCCATAGACTCAACACTAACCATAGACTCAACACTGCCCATAGACTCAACACTGCCCATAGACTCAACACTGCCCATAGACTCAACACTGCTCATAGACTCAACACTGCCCATAGACTCAACACTACCCATAGACTCAACACTGCCCATAGACTCAACACTGCCCATAGACTCAACACTACCCATAGACTCAACACTGCTCATAGACTCAACACTACCCATAGACTCAACACTGCCCATAGACTCAACACTGCCCATAGACTCAACACTGCTCATAGACTCAACACTGCCCATAGACTCAACACTACCCATAGACTCAACACTGCCCATAGACTCAACACTACCCATAGACTCAACACTGCCCATAGACTCAACACTGCTCATAGACTCAACACTGCCCATAGACTCAACACTACCCATAGACTCAACACTGCTCATAGACTCAACACTGCTCATAGACTCAACACTGCCCATAGACTCAACACTACCCATAGACTCAACACTGCTCATAGACTCAACACTGCTCATAGACTCAACACTGCCCATAGACTCAACACTACCCATAGACTCAACACTGCTCATAGACTCAACACTGCCCATAGACTCAACACTGCCCATAGACTCAACACTGCCCATAGACTCAACACTACCCATAGACTCAACACTGCACCATAGACTCAACACTACCCATAGACTCAACACTACCCATAGACTCAACACTGCACCATAGACTCAACACTGCCCATAGACTCAACACTACCCATAGACTCAACACTGCCCATAGACTCAACACTGCCCAGAGACTCAGCACTGCTCATAGACTCAACACTACCCATAGACTCAACACTGTCCATAGACTCAGCACTGCCCATAGACTCAACACTACCCATAGACTCAACACTGCCCATAGACTCAACACTGCGCACAGACTCAACACTGCCCATAGACTCAACACTGCCCACAGACTCAACACTGCCCATAGACTCAACACTGCTCATAGACTCAGCACTGCCCATAGACTCAACACTGCCCATAGACTCAACACTGCTCATAGACTCAACACTGCCCATAGACTCAACACTGCCCAACCTCCCTACGTTCTCTCTCTTAAATCCTCGCCTCCTCCTCCACTCCCCTCGCCCCTCCACTCCTTCCCTCCCCTCCCCTCCCTAGCCCTCCCCTA